>NC_081173.1:5635497-5935497 GCF_012432095.1 Onychostoma macrolepis
AAGTGTTACCAAAGAAACTTTGAACATTTTGATTATCAAGCTTGGGAACTCAAACTGAAATTTATATGAGCAGATTCATTCATTCAAGAATTTTTATAATTTCATTAACCAAAATGTGGGACATAATTTGGTAACACTTTAGATTAGGGAACACATATTCACTATTAACTAAGAGTTGTCCTTCAATAAACTCTTAATTTGCTCCTTACTGACAGCAAGGTAGTTGTTCGTAAAGATTATGTGAAGGTATTGGATCAGGTTAAGGGATCTAGCAGAATAAGGCATCGATATGTGCTTTGTAAATACTAATATTATGGCCAATATGTTAATATGCATGCTAATAAGCAACTCGTTATTAGTGAATTGAGTTCCCTAAAGTGTTATCCATAATATCCACCAAATTTTCCACCACTAAACATTAAAAAAGACCAAAACGATAAAAGACAAAACTAATCAAATTCAAACAAATTTAAAACTATTTTAGTTAAGTTGACTGTCTGTATAAGGACTAGCTAATTTGGTGATAAATGTTTTTTAGTTGTCGATAAACTTTTATTACACAGAAAATAAAGAAAAAAAAAAACTTTTGATAACTTTTAATAGAAAAACTACAGCATTGAATGTTTAAGCCTGCCACTATGATTTGTTTAACAATTATTACACAATTAGTCTGTACTTTCAAATTGACTGGGGTCATGATCTGAGTGGGACTGAATCAGGATTTTGTTCACAGTAACATTTCAAAAACCTTTTTCTTTTCAGACCAACTTATTCCTCTCTTGCAAGGTCTCCTTGAACGAGGGCAAACAATTCAGACAACTTATTACATAACTCAGAACTGAAAATCAAACTTTATTTTAGAAAAAATACAATCACAAACGTTGCATTCATTTCAAAATCTGTTTAAATGTTCTCCTTTTGAATTCCCATTTCAAGTGGCACCACTATAAAGAATATGCTGAGTTCCTGTAATGAAAGGGAGCGAGCATCTCAAGATCTCCAATATGTATAGAATTAATGACTGGGTTCCAGCGTTTGACTTATGGTCCATTAATCATGCACTAGACTCCTGAATTTCGACACGCTTTTGGTGACTTTTTTTTTTATTAACAGAGATAGATATTGTTTAGCATGTCAGATGTTTCATCATTGTCTACTAGGATTTAGAGCAGCAAAAAGCTGCTTTTTTAAAACAATCCGAGTTCCTACATCATAAAAGAGTTACTGAAATCTGTTAATTCAGTTAGTGACACAAATTAAATGTAATGTGTTAGTAATTCCAAGGACATATTTGGAGACAGTGTTTTGAGCAGAACTGGGCTGAATGATACAGTGTCTCCCTCTACTGTTCACACCACACATTACATGCCAGCAGCTTCAAACCAACAGCACAGATGTGCGTAGTGTTCTCTGGAAACCTGAGCTAAAGGAATAGTTCACCCAGAAACCAAAGATGCCAAATTTACCCACCTTCAAGATGTTCCAAGAGGATTTTAAAAATGTATTTTGTGCTTCACAGAAGAAAAAAAGTTCTGGAATGTTTGACGGCAATTAAATGATATAGTTTTGATTTGGGGTGAACTGCTCCTTTAAATGCAACTTCGGCAGTTTTCTGACATGGTCAATACAAATGTTGACAAATGCAGAGAGTTATGTTTGAAACTCATGAAAAATTACCTAAATGTATTAAAATAAATAAGTAAGTAATACTGCATCACATCACAACAATTAATAAGTATGTCAGTATTGATGGGAATCAAGTTCAGTGTATAATTTGTTCAAAAACACACAAAAAAATGCTTATTGTCAGGTGAGTACCACTTGACACAACACACACAGAGGCACGGTTCCTTTAACAGCCACACAACCGATCGTGCCGTCAGCACACGCTTCTGTCGGATTAGTAG
The DNA here is from genome assembly GCF_012432095.1 of Onychostoma macrolepis. Classification (NCBI taxonomy): domain Eukaryota; kingdom Metazoa; phylum Chordata; class Actinopteri; order Cypriniformes; family Cyprinidae; genus Onychostoma; species Onychostoma macrolepis. The sequence goes on from NC_081173.1 coordinate 5,637,405, forward strand.
CTAGACGAGTGTTCAGGGGAGGGTCAATGAGGTCTCGGTCCAATCCTGTGGATGTGCATGCAGCAAACAGCCAATCAGCATGTCATGCCATTAGCCTGGCATCAGCTGAGTTTTTTTTCTGTTAAACATAAGACATAATTGAGTATAAACCACAAACCTGAAAATGCAAATGCAGACAAATGCAAAAAAGTAGAAAATATAACTGCCTCTGTCAGTTCCCAAAAACTAATTTTTTACATAAAGCAGTCATTTTTGAACTTTTCTTTAAAAATGTAAAGATTATTCCAGACCTACACATTTGTGATTAATATTTATCAAACTTCTATCCAATATTACATGGTTATTTAATATGCAAACTGTTTAGTCTTTGAATTTCAAGCAAACATTTTAACACTTTAGATTAGTGAACACAAATTCATTATTAACCAACAGTTTCCCCTCAATGAACTCCTAATTTGCTTCTTATTCACAGTAAGTAAGGTGGTTGTAGTTATGTTTCGGAAGTGGGTAGGGTTAAGTCATCGAGAATATGGTCATGCATTAATATGTGCTTTATAAGTACTAAAAACAGCAAATATGCATGCTAACAAGCAACTAGTTAAGGTGTTCCCTAACCTAAAGTGTTACCTTAAAAACGACTATATTGAGGGTTAAACAGTCATGGCCAAAAATATCGGCACCCTTGGTAAATATGATCAAAGGCAGCTGTGAAAATAAATCTGCATTGTTAATCCTTTTGATCTTTTATTTAAAACATTCACAAAAATCGAACCTTTCGTTGGATAATAAGAATTTAAAATGGGGGAAATATCATTACAAAATAAATGTTTTTCTCAAATACACGTTGGACACAATTATTGGCACCCCTAGAAATTCTTATGAGTAAAATATCTCTGAAGTATATTCCCATTCATATTCACAATTTTGAGCACTCCAGCGTGATTATGAACATGAAATTATCCAGCCGTGGCTTCCTGTTTCACAGAAATATAAATAGGAGGGAAAACAAAGCCCAAATTCCCTTAATCATCCATCACAATGAGAAAAACCAAAGAATATATTTATGATGTGCCGCAAAAGATAATTGAGCTTCACAAATTAGTGAAGTGGCTTTAAGACAAGAGCTAGAGCAGTGAAAATTCCCATTTCCACCATCAGAGCAATAATTAAGAATTTCCAATCAACATAAAATGTTACGAAACTGCCTGGAAGAGGATGTGTGTCTATATCGTCCTAATGCACGGTGAGGAGGAGAGTCTGAGTGGCTAAAGACTCTCCAAGGATCACAGCTGGAGAATTGCAGAAAATAGTTGAGTCTCGGGTCAAAAACCTTAAAAAAAAAAAAAAAAAAAATATGGTCAAACAGCACCTACATCACCACATGTTGTTTGGGAGGCTCATCCAAAAACAAACTCCAGCATATTCAGTTATCAGACACGACTGGAACTTCAAATGGGACTGGCTTCTATGATCAGATGAAACTAAAAATGAGCTTTTTAGCAGCAAACACTCAAGAGTGGTTTGGTGAAGATGGATAAAAAGTACCCCATGTGTACAATGAAATATACTGCTGTATTTTTTATGTTGTGGGCCTATATTTCTGCTGGAGGTCCTGGACATCTTGTTTAGACACACGGCATCATGGATTCTATCAAATACCAACAGATAAAAAAAATCAATAAGTGACTGACTCTGTTAGAAATCTTATAATGGGCCATGTTTGGATCTTCCAACCGTACAATAATCCAAACACAAACCTCAAAAACAACACAAAAATGGGTCACTGAGCACAAAACCAAGCTTCTGCTGGCCATTCCAGTCCTCTGACCTGAACCCTGTAGAAAATGAGTGAACTGAAGAGAAGAAGCACCAACATGGAGCTGTGAATCTAAAGGGTCTGGAGTGATTCTGGATGAAGGAATGGTCTCTGATCTCTTGTCAGGTGTTCTCTAACCTCATCAGGCATTATAGGAGAACATTTAGAGCTGTTAAACTGGCAAATGGAGGTTTCAAAAAGTATTGAATAAAAGGGTGCCGTTGATTGTGGCCAATGTGTATTAGAGAAAAACATTTATTTCATAATGATATTTCCCCCCATTTTAAATTCTTATTATCCAATGAAAGGTTAGATTTTTCTAATTTTTTTAAATAAAAGATCAAAAGGATTAACAATGCAGATTAATTTTCACAGCCTTCTTTGATCATATTTACCAAGGGTGCCGATATTTTTGGCCATGGCTGTATATGGCATTGAAATCCTCCTGGGAAGTTCATATTTAAGACTTGGGAAGTTGTGCATTTTTTCATAAATAAAAATGTGTATCAGTTTTGTTTTTTACGTTTTTATTCAGTTTATGAATGTGCTGTAAACGGAATCATTCTATACAGGTGCTGGTCATATAATTAGAATTATATGTTTATATAATTGTAGGATGCTCTGGGTGGTGCTTACATTGCTGCAGTAATTCAGGAAAAAGGAGCCTCAACTAAGTATTGAGTGCTGTACATGCTCATACTTTTTATGTTCATACTTTTCAGTTGGCCAAGATTTCTAAAAATCCTTTCTTTGTATTGGTCTTAAGTAATATTCTAATTTTCTGAGATACTGAATTTGGGATTTTCCTTAGTTGTCAGTTATAATCATCAAAATTAAAAGAAATAAACATTTGAAATATATCAGTCTGTGTGTAATGAATGAATATAATATACAAGTTTCACTTTTTGAATGGAATTAGTGAAATAAATCAACTTTTTGATGATATTCTAATTATATGACCAGTACCTGTATTCCCTCATAATTGTACAATACCATCATATTTTATACATGCAAATTTTTTTTTTGCATGTTTCAAAAACTTTCAACTACAGACGATGCATCCACAACGTCTGTCATGTTTTCTCACTAATCCACCTTAAAAACAGAAACTTAGGGCTCAAATAAAATCCAGAGTTTTCCACTCACAATTATGACTTTGATGGTGCCGTTCAAGTGCATTCAACTCATAAATAAAAATCTTTCTGAAATGACTTGAATGCACCATTACTGCTCATCCCTCTACATCACAGCACCATCACATACCTGCCAGCAGAAGCGGCCCCAACAACCATCTGAGCAGCTCCAGGGACGCCCATCGCGCTCAGAGCCACAGCGTGTCCAGAGGAGCCGTTCACTGGGCTGCCGTCTCCTCTCAGGATCCCTGTGCATTTCCAGTTGTCCATGTAATTAGCTGCAGATGAGATGAAACAGAATTCACAGCACAAATTGCATAATGTGATTTATTTCATGAAACACATCAGGCTGGGATATTCTTAGTTCGTATTATGTGCAGTCTTAGTTGTGAGCAGAAATAAAAGATAGTTTTTCAAATGTTTAAAGTTAATATTTTTAATGAAAGATAAACCCTTTTTCTTTTTAATATTATATTAAAAATTTAAAGAAATTGAAAATAATAAAAAAATTAAAAAAAACTTGGACTTCAAAGAGAATATCTGAATAGGCAATGATAAAGAGCTATCACTGCGAATTGTTGTTGACCCAGCAGGAAGCAGACTGAGCTGACGGCTGACCTTTCCAGAGCCGCACACAGCCGTCATCTCCAGAAGAGGCCAGCAGAGTGCTGGTGATGTTCCAGCTCACGCGCCACACCTGAGAGTTATGACTGTCAAACTGAGCCATCACCTGCACCTCAAACTTAGTGGGACCAGAGCTGTTTGCGCTCTCTCTCCTGTCAGAAACACACAACACACATCAACTACACCAACAACATTCATACAGTCCGATGAAAACATGTTTACATGTAAAACCCAGCACCGTGATGAGAGGTTACTAAGATGCTATGCCACATTAATATGTGGCTGCTAGGATGCTCTGGGTGGTGCTTACTAGAGCTGCATGGTATATTGTAAAATCTGACATTGCAATATTTTGTTTTATTAGCTAATATTTTATTTTGCTGAGATATACATTGTGAATAAATGGGTATTTAAAAATACAGGGATTTTAAACAGATAATAGCTATATTATTTGTTGGGAAAAATATAAAAAATAAATTTATTTTACTTTTTATTTACTTGGAAATTATTTTTTACAGAGCGAACAGCGTTTAATTTTTAAAGAGTTTTACATTTTCATAGGCCACATTCACAATGTTTTTGACCCATTAAAAATAATACTTATTTTGTTAGATTTTTTTAATGAAAATCACAAATAATTGTAATATTATTGTACTGTAAAAACATAAAAATAAAATGCATATTTAATCAATATAATTTATTCTATAGGCTTAGTTCTGTAAAATTATTAATTTCTTTATTTTCAAACATTAAGCAAGCTTTTATTTAGGTGGTTTGCCCATAAAAAATACATACATGTGTTGCAGGTTTCAGAATGAAGCGTGGCACTGCATTCAATTATACACATGCAGCTTGCAGTGTTTCACGTGTCAGAGCAGCTCAATTCACAGTAAATGAACAAATCTGCATGAAAACAAATACCTGATGAGCCGCCAGCATGTAAATAAAAACAGTGGCGCATTTCACTCAGAAACGGCAGCATATTTATTTAATTAAAACACTGCCTTCATGATTTGAAAATCGTGTATCATCAAATTGATCGTGCAGCCCTACTCCTTACTAGGTTTTTTTTTTCTTCTCAATGTTGTTTTACTTGTCATTCTTCAAAATATCTCTTTTGTTTTTCTGCAGAAGAACTAAAATCATGTTTGTAGAGTGACCATGTGTCCTCTTTTTTTTTTTTTTTTTTTTCCACATCCTGGCCAGGATTTCTACTTAGCCCAAAATGTTCAGGTTTTGGCTTTGTTTCCCTAATGTTTTCATACTTGCTGAAGGTAATAACCGGAAAATTGTTTGACAAATAGCATGCAGGCACTGAACATAATCGACCAATCGTGGCATGGAAAAAAAGTAGGATCAAACATGCATACATATATTGTGCGTGGACTGCAGAGAGAACGTCAATAGGAAAACATCCATTTTAGCCAATTTTGAAATCCCAGCCAGGACATGTTCACATAAGTCTTAATCAACTTGTTGTTTTCAAAATGATATATGTCATAAATGTTTTATTTCAGAGTTTATGTTTGGGTGAAATAACATATTTAAGATGACCGACTTGACTGTTCCCTCACTTACTACTGAGTGTGATATCCTACTAACCTCAAAGGTACGAGTTTGAAAATGCGGACGTCTTTGGTGGCGATGGCCAGCACATGGAAGGATCTCCCCAGATTAGGAGCAAAGGCAATGTCATGAACCGGGTCAGTCACAGTCATCAGCGTCTCTGCTTTGGCATACTTCCTGTAGGTCAACACAAACCCTTTAGAAACGCTTATAACCGATAACAAGTAAAACAGGAACTGATGCATGGAGTGAAGCTCATACCTTGTATTTTCATTATACTCATAGATTTGCACTTTGCCACTGTATGTGACGTTGCTGTCGTCACTGCCCACAGCTATCATTGGAGGATGAGCTCGAGAACTAAAGGGCAGAACAAACAGTTGTTACAATCAAGCGTACATCTTTCATATTGATATGTGATTGTGTAGACGGCGTTCAGACCTGGAGGGGTTCCAGGAGATGCAGGAGCAGGAGAGCTTGCAGGAGATCTCGTGCTGCAGTGACCACTGGCTGAGGTTCATCACGTCTGGGGCCTCGTAGATGCGCACCACGCCGTCCGCAGAGCAGGTGGTCAGCATCAGGCCCATGTGCTTTGGCGCAAACTTCACATCGGTCACTGACGTCCGACTGTCCACCAGCGTGGTCCTCTTGATCTGTACAGACAAAGCGGAAATCAACAAAAGAACTTTGACATTGCATCTACTTTGCACATAAATTTGATTGGTTTTTACAAAATATTTGTGACCCTGGACCACAAAACCAGTCATAAGGGTTAATTTTTTGAAACTGAGATTAATACATCATCCGAAAGCTTTCCATTGATGCATGGTTTGTTATGATCGGCTGAGATACAACTATTCGAAAATCTGGAATCTGAGGGTACAAAAAAATACTGCGAAAATCGTCTTTAAAGTTGTCCAAATGAAGTTCTTAGCCATGCATATTACTAATCAAAAATAAAGTTTTGATACGTTTAAGGTAGGAAACTTACAAAATATCTTCATGGAACATGATCTTAATATCCTAATGACTTTTGGCATAAAAGAAAAATCTTGACCCATACAATGTATTGTTGGCTATTGCTACAAAAATACTCGTGCTATTTATGACTGGTTTTGTGGTCCAGGGTCACATATTACTGAAATATTTGAAACTGTTTTCATACACATTTTCCACAGTATTATCAATACACTGACACCAGCTGTGCTTTGTGTGTTTTCTCTGCAGTTTTTCACCAAAATAAAAGCTTGTGTGGTTAACTCATATGGAGCCCCACACATAACATGCAGACAAAAGTATATTTATCATGGCCCCTGAATTAAGAACTAGTTCCCTCATTTTATTAATTAGTTACCTCATTTTAAGTTAACTGTGGCCACAATTTACTGTTTATTCCCTCGTTTTAGTTAAACGGCAGCTACGAATTAAAAACTTGTTCCCTTATTTTAATAATTCACTCCTTCAATTTAGTTCCTGAGCACAAATTACGTATTTGTTCCTTCATTTTAGTTATATTTGTTCCCAAAACTTATTAACTCATTCCCTCAGTGTTAATTTGCTCCCTCGCGGCCACAGTTTATGAAAACATCGTAAATAAATTAGTACAATGTGGTCACAATTCAAGACGACCAAATTCTTATTTTTTTATTTTACAGAGCAGTTGTATTACAACAGTTCTGTCTTAATATAATAACACCAACAATAATAGTAATAATACTATGTTATGACTATGGTTATACAATCCCACTCAGAGCTATCAAGCAACAGAGAAATTAGTCTGATTAGGGTTATACTGTTAAAATTGTATGCCCTTTATGTCGTAGTCATTTTTCACTACGATATAAAAAATACACATTAACACTATTTTTCAAAGTATCAAAACTTTTACATACCCAGTGGCTTTGACCCCGTTGTTTATCATTGGATTCTCCTACGATCTCCTCCCATACAGCTGCTGTGCGGTCAAAGGAACAAGACGCCAACACCTGACCAAACTCAGGGTGCGCCCATGTCACCCTCCACACCGATCCACTGTGAGTCTACAACAGACAGACACAACTAAAACACTGCCATCAGTCAAAAGTGTTCATTTTTATAACTCCATTAAGATGTATCTGGTTAAACTAACTAATCATTTCAACATTTAGTTTAATTTTTAAAATGGCACACAAAATAGAAATGCCCAAAATTATCTAAATTTAAATGCACCTATTGTACCACACATCATGAATTTTGCATTTTAGGTTTAAATAGAGATTTACTTACACCCAAAGAACATAACACATAAATATAACTGATACCTTCCAGCTAGCAGTACAATGCCATTCTCCATCGTCGCCTTTGTCCCAGACCTGAAACAGTTTAAAAAAGCCAGAACGTGTGTCATTAAATTAAAGGCACATAAGCTAGAATGAAACCTTTAAGACTCAAAAGCATATATAAATAGGACGAAAAACGTCTTTCAGTCATAAAAGTGTCTCTGTCAACTGAAGTGTCTGGCTGTGTCTCAAACCCTAGTAAGCTGCCCTAACAGACCGTGTCACAGGATCCGGCACCTGAGTTCACTGTATAGGTTTATAGACACAGGCTTTATTTTGTACTGAACACATGGACGGTGTTTTCTTGCCTTGACGCTCTGATCACTGGAGCAGGTCGCCATCCTCCGACCGTGAAAATCATAAGAAACATCGTGAATCAGATCTTTATGATCCGCTGCGATGCTCTTCGCAACGAACATCTTCCAAACTACTTCTTAATTAAGAAAATACCTCACACAAATCAGTTAATAAAATGGCAGAGGGTTGTTTGGTCAAACTTCGGCAAAAATGGTGAACTCCACCTGTGCCATGTTTTTTTTTTTTTTACTGAAAGCGTTGTTCGCTGCTTTACTGCAGATGAAAGCCTCTGAGAGCTGATTACTGCCACCTACTGCATGAGCGGAGTTACTGCGGACAATATTAATAAACTGAGGCGCGAACTTACCAGATTTAATAAAACTTGTTTTGTTTTTTTTCTTTGTTTTTTTTTTTTAATCAATTTTGATATAGTAATTATGTATTAATTATGTTAAGGTCTTGAATCTTAAATCTATTTTTCCTTCCTTCTTTCTTTCTTTTGACATTATCCATTTTCTTTAACATCCATTAGAGCTCTGCGCCTCATTCATTTTAAATATACACAGAATTTCCACTTGATCATAGAAATCAAAATATATATATCACTTATCAAATAAGTCTATCGGTCGCATTTATCTTTTCTGAAAATGATTAGTCTATAATGTAAGTAGTCTATATAAAATGCATGGAAAGTTGGAGGTGTTTGTGTGTTGAAGCGCAGGATCACTACACAGTATCTGGGGTCTGTACCATGATGGTAGATGAACGAGTTACAGGACTAGTTTCGAGCTGACAAAACCAAACCACTCCAATCCAGACTCTATAGGTACCGTGATGCTGATCAACTTTCTTTGTCAACTCAGGCTTTGATCCTGAGTTTGTGGAGCGCGTGCACATGAATGTGTGACATCAGTGGTGAGCAGCCAATCACAACACAGAGCAAGTGTGATTCACTCCTCGCGAGAGAACTCTTTTATTACAGAATGTGAGGAATTTAAAGCATTTACACTGAAGTACTTGTCCATGAAAGAGGACAAATGAAGGGAATTATCTTGCTATTTTTATAATTATCTTATATGTAATATAATCTGTATTTTAATATTTATAATAATTGTTAAACTAAAAGTGCTTGTGTGTAATGGATTAATAATAATATAAATCATATTATAATTATATAAATCATATGTAAATTGTAATTATTATCAAAGCCAGACAATTTTGTCGTAATTTTTTACTTTATAGTGACCTTTAATTTGTAGGAAGTGAAACTGGGGGACTTTTTTTTTTTTTACTTTCATGGTACCTAAAACCCAGGATTGGTGCAAACTAAACTGAAATTTACCTGGCAAGCTAATCCAGCTTCATGGTACAGGTCCCTGATTTATTTAGGAGACGGCTATCTTGTGGACCTTTGTATTATGAGTGATAGGGCACTTCACGGACACAGCTGTTTTGCTCACGTCTCTCAAACGCAGAACCAGGAAATTACATCAACTCTCCACTTCGAAAACAAAACTTCAGTGCTGTTTAGCTGTAGTGTGTCTCTGTGCATGCAGTGAAATGGCTGAAGCCAGGTTTTCTCATGACCAGTTCAGATGTCCAGTGTGTCTGGATCTACTGAAAGACCCAGTGACTATTCCCTGTGGACACAGTTACTGTAATAGCTGCATTACAGACCACTGGAATCAAGAAGTTCAGAAGAGAGTCTACAGCTGCCCTGAATGCCGACAGACCTTCAGACCAAGACCTGCTTTAAATAAAAGCACCATGCTGGCTGAAGTGCTGGAGCAACTAAAGAAGAGTAAACTCCAAACTGCTGTTCCTGCTGGACCTGGAGATGTGAAGTGTGACGTCTGTACTGTGAGAAAACACAAAGCTGTGAAGTCCTGTCTGGTGTGTCTGAACTCTTTCTGTCAAAATCACCTTGAACAACATGAGAATCTCTTCAAAGGAAAGAGACACGATCTAATAGACGCCACTGGACGACTTCAGGAAATGATCTGCCATCAACATGAAAAACTACTGGACGTTTACTGCCGCACTGACAAGCGATGCATTTGCATGGTCTGTATGGTGGATGAACACAGAAATCACGAGACTGTATCAACTGCAGCAGAGAGGACAGAGAAACAGGTACAGACTGAGAGACAGTGCTTATCCAGGTCTCTGAAATTAAAACACATAGGCAGGAGTCACTCAGAAACATTTGGTTACTTTCAGTTTGACTCATTTTATTTCCGTGATTTATTATCATTTGTTTTGTCTTACAGAACGACTTGGTTGAGAGACAAAGAGAATTCCAGCAGCAAATCCAGGAGAGAGAGAAGAAGCTTCAGGAGCTGAAAGAGGCTGTGAAGGCTCATAAGGTGAGTTTTGAGGAGCAGCAGCAGCGCTGGTTTTGTTAAGACTCTTCTGCAGTCGGTCAGTGAGGGTGATTTTCAGTCCCACAGCAGACTGTGAGCAGCAGTAAGAGCTGATTGTAATGTGTGTCCTACAGCGCTCTGCACAGACAGCAGTGGAGGACAGTGAGAGGATCTTTACTGAACTCATCCGCTCCATTGAGAGAAGACGCTCTGAGGTCACACAGATTATCAGAGATCGTGAAAAGATTGTAGTGAGTCAAGCTGAAGCACTTATGGAGCGAATAAAGCAGGAAATTGATCAGCTAAGGAGGAGAGACGCTGAACTGCAACAGCTTTCACAGACACAAAATCACACTCATTTCCTCCAGGTAACAGCATGGTCTTAAGTCTTTTCTTTACTGAGAGTTTTTACAGATTTTATTGATACTTGAGCAGTATTTACGCTCTATGGAGTAGCTATTTCTGTCTTAAATGTATTCTCTGGTTGTTTGTGTCTGTGCAGAGTTTCCCGACTCTCCCTGTTCCTCCTGGATCTCCAGATGTTCCCAGCATCGCTGATGGTTCTTTGGATGTTGTAGGAAAATCAGTCTCTAAACTGAGACAGAAACTGGAGGATTTCTGCAGAGAAGAGACTGAAAAACTCGCTGGAAGAGGTAAAGTTCTGGAGACTCATTAGTATTCTATTTATCTATCTAGTTCTTTTACACTGAAACTGTATGCATGTGTGTTGTTTTCCACAGTGATATGCATCCAGATCATTCCCACCCCAGAGTATGAGAGCAGGAAAGACTTCCTACAGTGTAAGTTACTAGGAACACTAAATAGACAACACTGCTACTGTATAGTGATATATTCAAATTAATATTCAACTAAAAAAAAATCATAGAAAAATAATACACTGATTTATCAGTGTTCATAAAGAAATCTTGTCTTATACATATATATATATATATATATATATATATAGATATAGATATAGATATATATTTAGAGTGACGGGAGGAGCCAACAATGGGTGTGGCGTCAGGCCTCGGAGAGGCTTTTATTAAACAAAAACAAAAACAATAAAATAAAGTGTCCAAGGGGGAAACAGTGTCCAAAATAAACAGGGGGTCTGGTGTCCTCGTCGTGCTGCGGGGCTTGTGAAGGAGGGCAGTGTTCTGGAAGGGAGGGTCCAGGTAAGGGGCGGAGTCCGGCGGCCGCACGCGCTCCCGCTCGGGTCCGGGGCGCAAGGGGCGGCGGCTTTATTCTAGCGGCGGCTCTTCCTCTTCTTCCGCGGAGTCCGGCGGGACTTCTTCGGCCCGGCATCCTGGCCCGACGACCGTCCACGGGTGCGGCTTCTTCCGGACCGCGGGTTCGGCGGCTCACGTCTCCGGTGGCGCAAAAGTCCCTCTACGCTCCCTTCCTGGACCCACAAGGACACCAGCGTGCATGCACGGGGGAAGAGACCGGTCTCTCGAGGAGAGGCGCGCTCGGCAATTAAACAGCGGCGGTGATGAGGCTTCATTCAGTTCAGCTGTGCCTCATCACACGCCGCCGCCCTCGCTGTTTCCACGCCCTCCTCTCACACACCCACTCCCGCCGGGAGCCTGGTGAAGGGCGGCGAATAAGGGACGGGTGGTGATGACAATAAGGGGAGGCAACCGACTCGTCACAATATATATATATATATATATATATATATATATATATATATATATATATATATATATATATATATATATATATATATATATATATTAGTGCTGTCAAACAATTAATCGCGTTTTGTTTACATAATATATGTGTGTACTGTGTATATTTATTATGTATATATAAATACACACACATGCATGTATATGTTTAAGAAAAATATGTTGTTTATACATTTAAAATATTTATATATAATATCAATTATATGAATATAAATATATACATGGAAATACACGGAAATATTTTCAAAATATTTACTGTATTATACATAATAAATATACACAGTACACACACATATTATGTAAACGAAAAATTTTAATTTGGATGCGATTAATCGCTTGACAACACTATATATATATATATATATACAGTGGGTAATGGAAAGTATTCAGACCCCTTAAATTTTTCACTCTTTGTTATATTGCAGCCATTTGCTAAAATCATTTAAGTTCATTTTTCCCTCATTAATGTACACACAGCACCCCATATTGACAGAAAACACAGAATTGTTGACATTTTTGCAGATTTATTAAAAAGAAAACTGAAATATCACATGGTCCTAAGTATTCAGACCCTTTGCTCAGTATTTAGTAGAAGCACCCTTTTGATCTAATACAGCCATGAGTCTTTTTGGGAAAGATGCAACAAGTTTTTCACACCTGGATTTGGGGATCCTCTGCCATTCCTCCTTGCAGATCCTCTCCAGTTCTGTCAGGTTGGATGGTAAACGTTGGTGGACAGCCATTTTAGGTCTCTCCAGAGATGCTCAATTGGGTTTAAGTCAGGGCTCTGGCTGGGCCATTCAAGAACAGTCACGGAGTTGTTGTGAAGCCACCTTCGTTATTTTAGCTGTGTGCTTAGGGTCATTGTCTTGTTGGAAGGTAAACCTTCGCCCAGTCTGAGGTCCTGAGCACTCTGGAGAAGGTTTTCGTCCAGGATATCCCTGTACTTGGCCGCATTCATCTTTCCCTCGATTGCAACCAGTCGTCCTGTCCCTGCAGCTGAAAACACCCCACAGCATGATGCTGCCACCACCATGCTTCACTGTTGGGACTGTATTGGACAGGTGATGAGCAGTGCCTGGTTTTCCACACATACCGCTTAGAATTAAGGCCAAAGTTCTATCTTGGTCTCATCAGACCAGAGAATCTTATTTCTCACCCTCTTGGAGTCCTTCAGGTGTTTTTAGCAAACTCCATGCGGGCTTTCATGTGTCTTGCACTGAGGAGAGGCTTCCGTCGGGCCACTCTGCCATAAAGCCCCGACTGGTGGAGGGCTGCAGTGATGGTTGACTTTCTACAACTTTCTCCCATCTCCCGACTGCATCTCTGGAGCTCAGCCACAGTGATCTTTGGGTTCTTCTTTACCTCTCTCACCAAGGCTCTTCTCCCCGATAGCTCAGTTTGGCGGACGGCCAGCTCTAGGAAGGGTTCTGGTCATCCCAAACGTCTTCCATTTAAGGATTATGGAGGCCACTGTGCTCTTAGGAACCTTAAGTGCAGCAGAAATTTTTGTAACCTTGGCCAGATCTGTGCCTTGCCACAATTCTGTCTCTGAGCTCTTCAGGCAGTTCCTTTGACCTCATGATTCTCATTTGCTCTGACATGCACTGTGAGCTGTAAGGTCTTATATAGACAGGTGTGTGGCTTTCCTAATCAAGTCCAATCAGTATAATCAAACACAGCTGGACTCAAATGAAGGTGTAGAACCATCTCAAGGATGATCAGAAGAAATGGACAGCACCTGAGTTAAATATATGAGTGTCACAGCAAAGGGTCTGAATACTTAGGACCATGTGATATTTCAGTTTTTCTTTTTTAATAAATCTGCAAAAATGTCAACAATTCTGTGTTTTTCTGTCAATATGGGGTGCTGTGTGTACATTGAGGAAAAAAATGAACTTAAATGATTTTAGCAAATGGCTGCAATATAACAAAGAGTGAAAAATTTAAGGGGGTCTGAATACTTTCTGTACTCACTGTATATGTCACGAATCCGGTTCACGGTCTTCCGTCCACTCATACACCACACAGACTGTTACATGTCACTGCGGACTACAGTTCCCATCATCCATTGCCTCACATACACTGGTACTTCAGTACCAGAGTAAACAGGAGTTTCCCGAAAAGTGTGTTAACGCAACGGGAGAGACCATTCAAAAGGGAAAGGGAAGGGAACCACTGATTTACATTATTCACATTAAATAAATCCCATACAAAATTGGGAAAAGTTGTTACAAAAATACTTTTCCTTTTAACATTCAATACACATTAAATGGAAAATTAAAACAAATGGAAAACCCTGAAATGTTGCAGTTGTCAACATCCACATTATTTTATCCACATGAAATCTAACAAAGATGCTTTTAATATGTTTAAATGATTGAAACTTAGATTTACAGATTTCAGTGCAGATCATGTTTTGTCTCCATCAGATTTCTTTCAGTTCACTCTGGATCCAAACACAGCACATCAACGCCTCTATTTGTCTGAGAAGAACAGAGTGGCGGCTTACAACACTATACTCCAGAAGTATAGTGATCATCCAGGCAGATTTAGTTATTGGTGGCAGGTGTTGTGTAGAGAGAGTGTGCATGGACGCTGTTACTGGGAGGTTGAATGGAGTGGGATTGGAAATGTTGATGTGTGTATATCAGTGTCATATAAGAGCATCAACAGGAAGGGATGGGGTTATAAATGCAAATTTGGAAGTAATGATCAGTCCTGGTGTTTAATCTGCTCTCCTTCCAGTTACACATTCTGTCAAAATAACCAGCAGACTAAACTCTCTGTAGTGTCCAGCTCCCGTAGAATAGGAGTGTATGTGGATCACAGTATTGGCATTCTGTCTTTCTACAGCGTCTCTGACACAATGACCCTCATCCACAGAGTCCAGACTACATTCACTCAGCCTCTCTATCCTGGGTTTTGGATTAATTTATCATATTTTAATAGAATATTTGGATTATCTGAATATCCAACAGTGCAACTGTGTGACAAAATATAGATGGTCCAGGGATACTGAATTGTCTAAAATAGTGAGTGGGATCTGACAAGAATGCATAGTAACAGTACATACTCATTAATGTATACAGATTTGATTAAATGAAGAAAAGATGAGAGCAAAGATCTTCAGATTTTCAGTAGGTCTCACACATGTATGTGAGATTACTGTCAATATTTCATGCTTTTCATGTTTATTGCATTTCACATATTAAGGTGTTAGAGGAGTTTTTTTCCTCTAATATATAGGCAAGGCAAGTTTATTTATATAGCACATTTCATACACAATGGTAATTCAAAGTGCTTTGCATACAAGGAATTAAAATAATCATAACAATAATCGTAACAATAAAAGCAAGGAATTACAATTTTAAAGTGATTTAAAAATTGTTTTAAAATGAATTAAAACAGTTAAGAATAAAAAAGGAGGACACATAAAATACAGTGCAATCAGTTCTGACGTAGCACAGTGCACATTCAGTAAATGCACAGCTAAACAGATGTGTTTTGAGTCTATATTTAAATGTGCGATGGTATGGTCGAAAGACTGAATCGAACTTTGAAAGACCAACTCACCAAGTACATTTGTGAAAGTGGGGGTGAATGGGATAAATATCTCCCTCAGGCTCTGAGCCTTCTGTGGTTGGTAGTGCTGAGGCCCCTTCTTCAGTTCCCCTCACTGCATTGGTGCTTTACCCTTTCGACCGTTTACACCACCGTATGTGCCTAACCTAAGTGTAAAACTGACATCTACTAATGCAAGGACTGAATGTTCAAATCCAACTGCTTTGTTATCTGAACCTGACATTGTGCCAAGTCTCAGTGGTCCCCCTGGGCCCTCTAAGGCCCCGGACAGGGCCATATTGCCTTCAGCGGATGAATCACAACTAACCCGTAGTGACTGCATGGTTAAAAAATACTGAAAAGTTTAAATATTTTGTTTGTTGATGAGTTATGTACATATTGGTTGTTTGTACATGGTGCTTTCACTGTACTGTGTGTAATGCACATAAGTTTTCCAATGGTGTTGTGTTATAGGAGTGGGATACAGAACAATGTGTTCTAAGGTTGTTTATGTAATTTGGTATATTGCAATATTATGCACAAATTTTGATGCAATACTGCACTTATGCAATGTTCTGTCACATTAGTTGTTGTTACTATGCAAATGAGTCAGCATTATTTGAGAAACGAGGACGTTTCTTTGTTAAGCAGGGGAAGACTGTGACATGTTGAATTTGTAACCTTATGCTGACTTCATTATTTTATTTTACATTTTGTCAATTCATGGTTTATATATAAGAAATGTTGAAAGAAATAAGAAATGTTGATTAATCTATTTAGTAGGATTTTCATGTATTTTAAGTTTTATACATGTTTGTTAAAAAGATATGTCGGGCGCCTGCCCCTTTCAAGCGAGATGAGTGTTGTGTGTTCGGCTGTTCATGCTGTTAAGCCAATGCTTCTGATTAAAAGAAGAAACTTGAATTACAGTGCCCTCCACTAATATTGGCACCCTTGGTAAATATGAGCAAAGGCGGCTATGAAAATAAATCTGCATTGTTTATCCTTTTATCTTTCATTCAAACAATTCTCAAAATTCCAACCTATCGTTGAAGTAAAATAATTGAAAGTGGGGGGAAAATCTCATTGTGAAATAAATGCTTTCTCTAGTACATGTTGGCCACAATTGTTGGCACCCAATTATTGCAATGTCCTTTTCCCAGGGTAACAGTTTTCTCCTATAATGCCTGAAGAGTTTGGAGAACACCTGATAAGAGATCAGAGACCATTTTCTTCATACAGAATCTCTCCAGATCCTTCAGATTCACAGCTCCACATTAGTACTTCTTCTCTTCAGTTCACCCCAATCATTTTCTGTAGGGTTCAGGTCAGAGGACAGGGACAGCCATGGTAAAAGATTCATTTTGTGCTTTTGTGCTTGAGTTTTTATGTTTATTTTGATTGTTTTGGATTGTTGTCCTGGTGGAAGATCCAAACGGTTGCATTATAAGATTTCTAACAGAGGCAGTCAGGTTTAGATTTTTTATCCGTTGGTATTTGATAGAATCCATGATGCCATGCATCTGAGCAAGATGTTCAGGACCTTTGGCAGGAAAACAGGCAGACAGACACACACACACACACACATAACTTCACACATCTAAAGCTTCTTCAATATCTAAATTTTTAACAAAGTCCAAAAACACCTCCCAGATATAAACAAATAAAAATTCAGAGGGTTTCTTATTACATATGCAAACCTTTCAAGAGCCAAACATGTTATTACGTTTTTCAGCCACAGTCCAATGGAAGGGCAATTGGTATTTTTTCCAGCACAGAGCAATAGAACGTCTTGCTTGTAATAGACACAAATCCACCAACTTTCTTTCTTTAGTGGACAAAGAGCAATTGTCTTCATACATGCACACAATACAGGACATAGAGGAATTGGAGAGGAAGTAAATTGAGAGACATACTGAGTCACCCCGACCCAAAACTGCTGCACCTCCTCACATTCCCACGCACAATGGAAAAATGTACCTTGAAGCTTATTGCATTTAAAACACAGATCAGAGATATTAGGGTTAAATATATTTAATCTTACAAGGGTTATATAAATTCTCATTACCCAATTATATTGTAAGAGTCTCACCCGAGAGTTCAAAGTTTGTGTTTGTGCATTTAAACAAATTGTATTCCAGTCATCTAATGAAATATCCATATTTATCTCTTGGATCCATGCTTGTCTTTTATTTTCAGGGCTTTCTTTATGATTTTCTCTTAGTATGCTATATGACTGGTTAATCCGCCCTTTAATGTAGCAATCTTTCAATGTCAATGTTTCCAATTTCGACATTGGGGGGAGTTGTGAAGAATTCTTTAAACATGTAAAACTTCTAAAACTTCTGAGTAGCAAATACTTTTAAAAAAATGTTTCTGAGGTATGTGAAATTTCGTTACAAGATTATCAAATGATATTAATATATTATCTTCATACAAATCTTTCAATCTAACCATGCCCTTATTCATCCACAACTTGAACCCCATATCCTTTTTAGCTGGGCTGAAATGATCATTTCCCAAGATAGGAGAAAAGCAAGAAAGCACTGGGAGGTCTCCAAGATATTTATGGGCTTCGTACCAGATTACCTGTATGCATGTTTAAATTTCTTCAGGTTCTCTTATTCTACATATGGATCTTGGTCATTCTGCTTTATTTTGACTTGTACAGTAACTATGAAAATGGCATAAAATAAAATATAAAAGTATTTCTGCAATAACAATGTAAAAATGTAAAAACTGAATACTGTATCCCACAATGCAGTGGACTTATTTGACTGCCAAAATAAAAGTTGGTAAAAAAGAAAAAAAAAATGATTTTTTTAAGTCAGGGCAATTCATAA
The DNA here is from genome assembly GCF_012432095.1 of Onychostoma macrolepis. Taxonomy (NCBI): domain Eukaryota; kingdom Metazoa; phylum Chordata; class Actinopteri; order Cypriniformes; family Cyprinidae; genus Onychostoma; species Onychostoma macrolepis. Next base: position 5,655,623 of record NC_081173.1, read on the forward strand.
ACAGCACAAATTTTGTCTCTCAAAGTCTACAGCAGTTTCTGTATGTGGCTGACTATCTATCTATCTATCTATCTATCTATCTATCTATCTATCTATCTATCTATCTATCTATCTATCTATCTATCTATCTATCTATCACAGTTCTTCTCAGACCTGTATTTTGGATGTCTCTCTTATCAGTCACACCCAGTTCAAAGGCCTGTCCCATGTCCCACACTTGTGCACTTGACCGTGCCATATTTCCTGTTTTTTTGCCCAAGTTTTCAAGTGTCCATGAAGACCACAAGTATGTGTAGAACTTTTGATTATTCTGTGGGACACAATTACAACATGCATAAAGATTTAAGAAAAGTTTGGTCCCACTTTATATTAGGTGGCCTTAACTACTGTGTACTTACATTTAAATTAATCATTTGGTACAATGCACTTATTGTGTACATACATGTTTTTACATTGTACTTGTATATTTAAAAATACATATATGTAGTTACAGCTGTAATTAATTTCAGTAAATACATTTATAATTACACTGTTGACCCATCCCTTACACCTTAACCCACCCTTAAACCTACCCATACCACCAAACCTGTCCCTAACCTATCCATATCCCACCTCAATAGCAGCAAAAGTGTTTTGCAATACAGTATGAACACAATAAGTACATTCATTGTACTTATTTTTTGATGCAAGTACATAGTAGTTAAGGCCACCTAATATAAAGTGTGACCAAAAGTTTTTACAGAGCTCTACACATTTTGTACATATAATACTTTGCACATTAAAATAAACTTGTCTGTTCAGTACACTGAAAATAATTATTAATTGAATTTACTAAAAATGTTTAAGGTAAGTGGATGCAATCAATTTATTTTAGCTACATTTAAATAAACAAATTTAGTCGACTAACTTTCAACATTTTTTTTTTCTCAAATGTAGCTAAAATAAATTGTTTGCAACCGCTTACCTTAAAAAAAATTTGTAGCCTTTTTTCAGTGTAGTCCCTATTGTTTTATGGTGCTAAATATCCTACACCTTCTACCTTATTTTATTTGTCCTCAGGCTAGGTAAAGAAAGTCAAATCTGTCCTATCTCATAAGCATCTAAGTTCATACTTACAAAACAGGTCACAGAAGACTTCTCCGTGGTCTGTTCTGGCTTAGCTATAAATCAATGCCAGGGAGGCAGACTTGTGTTATATAAATACAGTATAAATATGAAAAAGTTCTTTGCTCAAGGCAATATCAGCGATGGTTCTGGTGCCAGAGATCTCTTCAGGTGGTCTCGAAGCAGCATCTGATTTCATCATTGCACTTCAGTCTCTTATAGACAGCAGGTGGATGCCAATGTCTTGTGACGTCATACTGGAAATCCCCTCAGAAGTTGTTTATAAAAGGCCTTGCATCTTCTCATTTTTCTTCTTCGGGATTCTTTGCTCTGCTGTCTTCTACTCTTCATATTAAACACACCAGCTGAGGTACTGTCCACCTTCTTTTATTCCTCAACGCTCTTGCTTATACATGTTTCATCCAGTTACATAATTGCCCTTAAAGGTAAGGTAAACTTTATTGTCATGAGATGAGATTAAAACATGAGATGTGTCACGAATCTGGTCTGCACTTCCGTTCATTCACCACTAGAGGTCACCCGCTCACCACATGGATTTTCACACCACGCATCACATGGACTTCATTTCCCATCATCCAACACTGATCACAGCTGTCACCAATCACACGCACACCTGATCCCACGCACACACTGATCACACTCCCTACTTAAACCATGGACTTTCTCTCCCTCATCGCCGAGTATTGTTTGCGTTTACTGCTCTCATAGCTGTAGCAACTCGCTGAGCCCCTGTTAGTTTCCCTAGTGTTCCCCTGCCTGTCTTGGATTGTTTTCCCGTGTTTATTCTAGCCCGTGTTCCCTGGATTATCTCTCTGCCTTGCCCTCTGGATTCTGTTCGCCGATCGCCGACCTTTGCTTGCCCTAGGATTACTCTTTGTCTTGTCTCTGCCATACCTGTTTGCCATTGCTCGACCCTGCCTGTATTTATGACCATGCCTATGAATAAAAGCTTGCAGATGGATCCGCATGACTCACGTCTCGTCAGCCTCGTTACAAGATGGATCACAGACAATCTTATTAGCTTGCCTTAAAGTAGCATGTTCATAAGTAATCTGCAATGATGTCTGTTCTTTAATACCAATAATTTTCCAAGCATTTGAATCATCAGGAACAGTTTAGTCCTCAGCTGCACAGACAGATTACCAAACCAGACTGTGATGCTGTATCTTATTAAACTCTCAAGAACTGAAGATTATCATAAACTTTTGATCAACACCATGAATTCTCAGACGTCGTAAGAAGTGCAACCGTTGTTGTAACCTACTACAGAGATTATCTACATGGACATTCCATGTCAATGAATTACCAAAAAAGACACCAAGATATTTATACGATGGGATCTGTATGATGGTTTAATTATGGATGATCATAGGCCTGTGATCACCAACTCCTCTAGGGTCAAACACCATCTCCTTTGTCTTATTCAGATCTAGGTGGTTGTCCTCACACCAATTCACAAACCTTCCAATCTCAGAAAAATATTCAGACAAGCCCCCATTCTTTTTCAAAAAACCTAAAATTGCAGTATCATCTGAGAATTTAATGATGTAATTATTAGAACACCTTCGGCACTCATCCGAATACAAGGTGAACAAAACCGTTGAACTAATACAGCCCTGAGGGGCTCCTGTGCTTAATAGAGTACTATAATAAATTCAGTCACCACTAGGGGCCACTGGTGAGCTTCCTTATTGCAGATTAACACCTATGCTGCCCCCACCTTTAATTCTAACCCAGTCTGGTCCAGGAGGAACACTCAAAACACACTCAAGAGCAAGAATTACAAAGGAATACACTTTTTATTTACAACAACAATAGCAGCCGTATGGCATTGTCTCACTTAAATATCCTGATTACATACACTGGTCATATTTCATTAAACTGTGAACACATGTTTAAAAGAGAACCTGAGTACTCATTCCAAATTCACAGCAAACTATAAATAGTGCGATATCTCATGCAAAGCACACTTAATTAGAAACTCCAAGCATAAATCACATGCCCTATGTGTAATAACCAGCATAGGCAATCAACATACGATTTGGGAGGACAATAATCACCAATGGCTGAGCACAACAACCACACACATAAATCTTATGGAATAAATAAAATAATTTTGTACTTCCCTGTCCATGTCCGACGACACCCTGCCTTCCCTGTGAGGACTCAACCTTCCCCTCCGCGGCAATGATAGGAAGGTCTCCTTCAAACAGCCTGCCAGGTCCACCTACACTCTCTTCCCTATCTACCTAAATTTCCCCCCCACTATCTACCTCCAGGCCAATAAGTGGGACCCCGGTTTTCTTCACGCCGGTGGTGCTAGCCAACCATGAACGCCACGGATCCCCTTCTTTTGTGAACCCAGCAACGCACACAGCAGAGCACACAGCATATCAGTCTCTTTCACAGTTCATTATCAGACAACAGAGCGTCCTCACCTTTCCCCTTTCCCCCATTTTAAAAGTATCCAAGAATTGTTTATTGTCCACAGGTGTGCTTGAAGACATCATTCCTTCCGTGTTTGTCCGTAGCAGTGACATCACGCACCGTCAATCGAATCATAATCATTACACATTACCCTCTTGAAAAATTGGGACTCGTCCCCCAACATGGGGTTTTCGTGTTCGTAGGTGACGGCCCCGCTCTGTAGTAGATATAGCCTCAAATCTTACCCTGGAGGTGCAATCCACTGCAGAGTTTAGCTCCAACCCTGATCAAACTCACCTGTCTGTGATTTTCTAATGATCCTGAAGACATTGATTAGCATGTTCAGGTGTGTTTGATTAGGGTTACAGCTAAACTCTGCAGGAAAGTGGATCTGGAGGTCCAGATTTGAGGAGCCCTGCTCTAGCCTGATGATTTTTCACTGCCCCCACTACTGTTGCAAGACTTTCAGCTACCCCCTTTACATACTCATTCACAGTTGCAAATCGCTCTTGTCCATCTACGTCCATCATGATGTCAATAGGCAAAACCATCTCCTGACCAAATAAAACTTTATATGGGGTAAAGCCAGTACTGGAATGAACGCTACTTCTATAGGCCATCATCACATAAGGCAAAAGGACATCCCAATTCTGCTGATTGTCATCAGCATAAAAGACAACATAGACAGCAATGCATGATTAAACCTCTCAGTCATTCCATCTGACTGAGGTTGATATGGAGATGTCCTTGTCTTATGAATGCCAAGCAACCGACACAATTCACCAAACAAATTTGAATAAAAATTTCAACCTTGGTCGGAATGCAGACTTCTAGGGGTTCCTAAACGACACACCCACTCTTCTACAAGTACTCTAGCAACTGTCTTTGCCTCCTGCTTTGGGAGGGGGTACACTTCTGTCCACTTTGAAAATGTAAGAGATGTAAGGACGCACGCCAAGAAAAATACAACCGCACTAGGCTATATATTTCTGGTCAGTTTAATAAATAATTAATCACAAAAATTAAGTAGGCTATCTTGGGGATGATCCAGGGGCACAGGGAAAATCTCAGACCCAGCCCTGCGACGGGGGGTGCTGCAGCACCACTAGTTCCCGTGCCCATGATTTTACCCAATGCTGAAGTACAAAACTAACTTTACATCTGAGGAAGACATATATTGCTTTCGGTTGCTTAGTTTCCTTTACTTTGTATCGTGGCTTGTGTGACGCTGTGCTGTATTACTGGGGTTCCCCTCATACGTCACACTCCAGGATTCCCCAACGACGTGTAACGTGCCTCAGTGAACTAATACAGTGATATAAGACCTCAGATCTCAGAATACACTTTATTGATATCGACAGTTAAGCAGATGTAGGAACGAACGAACGCACAAGGTTTCAAGCTGTTTCCCTCAGAAATCTGTTAAAGAAAACGCATTACACGGCTTAGTGCACTAACGCAATGACAGCTATTAAGAGACCAAACTCAGATCTTATGATGCAAACTATATACAGGCAGATGAGGATATGAACGCAAGTTAAGGAACTCGCAAAACTGCACGTTAAACAATTTCCATAAAGAAAACACTTAATGTGGTTTATTGCCTCAAGATAGTGATAATAAATTATTAAATTTGTCATCTAATTAATAAAACATATTACTGTATATTACACTGAACATAATTATAAACGCAACATTTTTGTTTTTGCCCACATTTTTCATGAGCTGAACTTAAAGATCTAAGACTTTTTCTATGTACACAAAAGGCCTATTTCTCTCAAATATTGTTCACAAATCTGTCTAAATCTGTGTTAGTGAGCACTTCTCCTTTGCCGAGATACTCCATCCACCTCACAGGTGTGGCATATCAAGATGCTGATTAGACAGCATGATTATTGCACAGGTGTGCCTTAGGCTGGCCACAATAAAAGGCCACTTTCCTTGAAAGGATGTGAGGTAAAGCAAAATCAATGGGCTGAGGCACAGCTGCTTCAAAGTCAGGAGAGGGAGCAGAGATTTCTGATTAGCAGCCGCAATACTGAGCGTTTGGTGTCTCTGCTACTGGAAGGCCTTCGCGCTCCCCCACAGTTTCCTACACAGATGCTACCACATCCACCTCAACTCGCACCTTGGCAGTACATGCAGCCTCAAAACTATAACAATAATAATGTTGCAGCAGAAGCAGCAGCAGAAGCTTTATATGCTTTGGTTTAGAAGAAATGTAGCTCTGTTTGAATGTTTCTAATAATTTTTTTCAAGTTTTTAGTTGTTGTTTGCAATCCAACAGAGCCAATTCAAATGTTCCTTGTGCTGTTCACAAAAGTTGTGCAGGGCACAGCACGTCACCACCATGCATGGAGTGAATGTGAAATGAAAATCACTTCTTTTCATCAGAACCCTCCATCTTGACTTGAAATGTCCGAATGCAAGTTCTACCACTGTTCTTGCAGCACTGTGATAGATATTAAAAGACTCTTGTTCTGGGGTCAGTGTGGGGGATGATGGGTATCCTTTAATTAGCCATTCAAGAAGTGGGTATGCAGGATCTCCACGAAGAATGAAGTTGACAGGCGTGTCTTGAATTGCCGTCATACTCTAAAGACAAAAAGTAATTCAGTTTGTGTCAGTGAATTGCCCTATAGGAAACGGCATCAAATGTTGGTTCATTAATACATTAATGCAATTGCAAAGTACGTTACAAAAGCCTAATAAAGAACGTGCTTATTTTTTGTTTTGACAGCTATAAAAATTGCACTGCCAATAAATATAGAACAGTAAATTGCACAGCACTGTTCCAGGCCAATATTATTGTTTAATATATATATTTTTTTAATTATGTATTTGAATTGGTACAATCTACCTTGGGCAGTAGGTGAGCTTTATTAAAGAGGTCTGACTGTCTCAGCATGTTCGCGTCGTGAGCACTGCCAGGAACTTAGTAGTTTAAGTTCCAGAAGCTGAAAAAGATGGTAACACTTTACAATAAGGTTCATTAGTTAACAACATTAGTAAACATGAACTAAGAATGACCAATCCTTCTACAGCGTTTATTAAACTTAGTTAATGTTAACTTCAGCATTTACTAATGCATTATTAAAATCCCAAGTTGTGTTTGTTAACATTATTAATGCACTGTGAACTAACATGAATAAACAATGAACAACTGTATTTTCATTAACTAACATTAACAAGGATTAATAAATAGTGCATTGTTCATTGTTTGTTCATGTTAATACATTAACTAATGTTAACAAATGACACCTTATTGTAAAGTGTTACCAAAAAGATGTTCAAGAGTAAGCAATAGATAATGTACAGAGATTTTGTGTATATAATATGTGACCCTGGAGCACAAAGCCAGTCTTCAGTAGCACAGGTATATTTGTAGCAATAGCCAAAAATACATTGTATGGATCAAGATTATCGATTTTTCTTTTATGCCAAAAATCATTAGGATATTAAATAAAGATCATGTTCCATGAAGATATTTTGTAAATTTCCTACCATAAATATATCAAAACTGAATTTTTGATTAGTAATATGCATTGCTAAGAACTTCCTTTAGACAACTTTAAAGGCGATTTTCTCAATATTTTTTATTTTATTTTTTTGCACCCTCAGATTCCAAATTTTGAAATAGTTGTATCTTGGCCAAATATTGTCCTATTCTAACAAACCATACATCAATGGAAAGCTTATTTATTATCAGCTTTCAGATGATGTATGAATCTCAATTTAAAAAAAAAGATTACCCTAATAACTGGTTTTGTGGTCCAAGGTCACATATTATAGTCTACGTCAACTTACCAACACTTGTCGTCCACAACTGCTTGGAGGATGTATGATGGCCAGCCCTTACGGTTGACAAAATCCCTGTACCCATCTGAGGGTGGCAGTACAGGGATATGTGTGCTATCTATACATCCGATGACTTGGGGGATGTGGAATGTGCTTTCAAAGCGGTTCACTATGTCTCGCGCTTGGTTCTCTGTTGGTAACTTAATTAAATCATGTGCCATGGGTACCATTGATTTACAGAATAAATACACATATCTTTTGACTGTGCTTTTGTGGACTCCGAACTGATTGGCAATCACCCTATACTCTGTGCAGCTGCTCAGCTTGTACAGCGTTGCATATTGTTAAAACTAATCGTGGTATTGATATCTTTGTAGGACTGTCGACTCTAGATCAGTGGATAAAAGAAGTGCAGAGTGTTGCGTTCTTCTGACATCATTTGCATGCCTGTATATAGTTCGCATAATCATCAGTAAAGTGTATTCTGAGATCTGAGGTCTTATATCACTGTATTAGTTCACTGAGGCGCATTACCCGTCGTTGGGGAATCCTGGAGTGTGACGTATGAGGGGAACCCCAGTAATACAGCACAGCGTCACACAAGCCATGATACAAAGTAAAGGAAACTAAGCAAACGAAAAAATATGTCTTCCTCAGATGTAATGTTAGTTCTGTACTTCAGCATCGTGTAAAATAGCATTATAATGCCCTTTGTGGTAGAGAAAGCTGCTTACATGCAGGCTACGGGAAACAGAGATCATGCATCGGTGCTCTACTGCTATTCCTGCGGTTCCCGGCTGTGCAATGGCGAATTTTCTGCTGAATTTTAACCATTGAATTTGTGGAAGCGAATTTGGAAAGTGAAATAAAATGGACCAAAATTTGCATGTTGAATATTATACATCGTATTTTTAAACAGATTGAATATTTTGGAAGTTAATTCTGGAAGGTGAATATTAATTATTTAATTTTTAATTATGAAAATGTGTGTGAAATATTTTAAATTGAAATATTCACAGCTTAAAGGGGTCATATAATGCCCATTTTCCACAAATTGATATTATTCTTTAGGGTCTTAATGAAAAGTATGTAATATAGTTTGGTTAAAATTTTTCATTGGTAGTGTAAAAAACACATTTTTTACCCTGTCAAAAACAGCTCTTGTCAGAGCAAGCCATATTGTGCCATTCTCCAGTAAATGTGAATGAGCTCTTCTGACCCCGCCCTTCTCTGAGGGACCATTTACTGTTTAAGCCACATTCATCGTGAAACTTGCTAATTAGCACATTATTAGGAAAAGTGATTTGCAAAGATTCATTTAAAAAACCTTGTACTCACTTCTTCTGGAGGTGAAGCAGGATCACGAATGATTCGCGCGAACATATATGCATTTGGGTAGATGGAGGGCGCATTCTCTTCAGAACAAAACATAATCCTCTTCAGCCGCTCAGATGTCGGGAGTAAATGACGACTGCTATGTTCATTATTACATCCAACAACAAAACACCTCAATCGCTTAGGAGCCATTCTTGTCTACATCTGCTCCGGCGGTGAAACAACTGATGACAGCTCACTCAGGGCGGGTCTGAGGTAAGACACCATCCCAGTCTGTGCTAAAATGCTGCTGTCAATCATACTATCGTGGGAGGGGCCTTCGTCCATGTGACATCACACAGACAGATGGCTCGATTTAAGAAAGGGGTAAAGATTTTAGTAGATAAAAAATAAATAAATAAATAACCACTAGGTGGATTTTTTTCATTATAGGGTGGTTGTGTACACACACTGCCAACACACATTTCAGTTCAAACAACTTGTAAAAGTGCATGTAGCTTTATATGACCCCTTTAAATAAACAACTATGTTAAATTTCAGGACCTAAGAATGCCAGCCCTGGAAATACAAGGCATTAAAATGCAAGCACTGTTAATGCAATGCATTATTTTTTCAGTTAGTGCTATTCAACATGCTTTTTGTTTCAAAGACATAAGGCATTATTTTACTTTCATATTCACCGTGCCACCGTAACAGGCGTATAAGCAGTGGCGTACCTTGGGGTTTCAGTCAGGGCCTTCAGTAAGCAACTGTAAACTACATGCACACATCTCAATTACAGCTAATGCACATATATAATGCACATAATGCCGCACACAGGCTCTCAACAAAAATAAAGGCTGATCAACAATTTCAACAGTAGGGGTCACTATGCACATTCACGTCACTCTAAAATGACGATGCGCCCAAAGCAGCAAAACTGTACAAATGCTGGGCATCCACACACCACACCACAGCATTATCAACGCACCACGTACACCTCTATAACAATGTGCATAATACAATACTCGTCAAATAATAAAGCACTCACCTGTCACTTGTAAATAAAGTCCTTGGGTCTGTCATTCCGTCCCTTTACTCGGATTAAAAAGTAAACACGGCCAACAAAATAACTTGTGCTCGGTGCTAGCTGTTAGCCACTCATAGCACTCATAGTTGCAGTATTTGAAATGGCGCATAAAACCTTTGCTGGCCTTTGTTAGCAAATTCTGTGTAGGTCTTCCTTTCTCAGTTATTCTCTTTTGTCTGCAAAAGGCGTTTTTAGTAGATCGGCAACAAAATCTGGTGTAGGCGCCAATGACTGCAGCTGTCATTTTCTTTTCATTGAATTTCACTTTCGTTCCTTGGAAATCCCTCACTAAGGGGTAAAAGGATTCTGATTGGTCAGACTATGGAAAAACAAGCAAAATCTTAACAGATGTACATAAAGTTAATAAAGCATATCTCCAAAGGTTATTTAGATGACAAGTGATTAATAAAGACTTTTGTTCTTTTGGACCCTTCATCGTTTTCACCTGATCCAAAGCATAACAAATATAGAGTTACAGTAGAAACAACAAATTATATTTTATTATATGATTACTATCATGTTTTTAAATATCAGAATCAGAATCAGAATTAGCTTTATTCGCCAGGTGTGCGCAAACACACGAGGAATTTGTTGTGGTTTTAAGGTGCTCCTGGTACATACATACATACAAACACATCTGACATGAGAACAGAAAAAACATTTAAATAGTAAGACTTAACAATGGATAATAATAATAATAATAATAATAATAATAATAATAATAATATTATTATTACTTGAGAAAGTGTTTGGATGTACAAATGAACACCAAAGTATTTTTTTAGTTCCTTCATCCGAGCCTATGGCTAGCATTAACTACATGATAATAACTGTAACAGCATACATAAACAAACCAACTAAAGTACCGTATCCAGACACAATATTTTAAACTAACCATTCGGAGACGTCCTGCTGTAGCCGCTGAGTTGCAACTTCTTCATCCGGATCAGATTCTGGGTCAAACTGAAAAGCTTGAACGACTGCGTGTCTACGAGCCATTGCGATACAAAAAGGATTCTGATTGGTCAGACTATGGAAAAACAAGCAAAATCTTAACAGATGTACATAAAGTTAATAAAGCATATCTCCAAAGGTTATTTAGATGACAAGTGATTAATAAAGACTTTTGTTCTTTTGGACCCTTCATCGTTTTCACCTGATCCAAAGCATAACAAATATAGAGTTACAGTAGAAACAACAAATTATATTTTATTATATGATTACTATCATGTTTTTAAATATCAGAATCAGAATCAGAATTAGCTTTATTCGCCAGGTGTGCGCAAACACACGAGGAATTTGTTGTGGTTTTAAGGTGCTCCTGGTACATACATACATACAAACACATCTGACATGAGAACAGAAAAAACATTTAAATAGTAAGACTTAACAATGGATAATAATAATAATAATAATAATAATAATAATAAGTATGAATCTGGAACAGTAGATTTATGTACGGATTTGTGCATTATTTACTCTATATACAGCTGTATAAATAAACAGATATGTATGTGTATTTACATAATACTTGAGAAAGAGGCAATAATTAAAGATGGAGAATGAATTACAGAATGAATTACAGAACACCGGTAATGATTCATGTGTTAGCTGTTTAGGCTGGAGATGGCATGGGGGGAAAAAACAGTTTTTATGCCTAGATGTTCTAGTGCACAGAGATCTGTAGCGTCTGCCTGAAGGGAGAAGTGCAAACAAGTTGTGTCCAGGGTGAGAGGGGTCTTTGATGATGTTACCTGCCCGTTTCTTCACTCTGGAGTTGTACAAGTCCTGAAGGCTGGGCAGGTGCACACCAATGATCTTTTCTGCTGTCCTAACAGTCCGTTGAAGTCTTCTTAGATCTGATTTGCTGGCTGACCCAAACCAGACAGTTATGGAGGAGCACAGAACCGACTCAATAACAGCTGAATAAAACTGTTTTCACGATGGAGTCAATGTGATTGTCCCACTTCAGGTCCTGAGAGATGGTGGTGCCCAGGAACCTGAATGACTCCACTGCAGCCACAGTGCTGTTCATGATGGTGAGTGGGGGGAGAGGAGGGGGGTTTCTCCTGAAGTCCACTATCATCTCCACAGTTTTGAGCGTGTTCAGCTCCAGGTTGTTGTGACTGCACCAGACAGCCAGCTGCTCAACCTCTTGTCTGTAAGCAGACTCGTCGCCGTCCTGGATGAGGCCGATGACTGTAGTGTCATCTGCAAACTTCAGGAGTTTGACAGAGGGGTCTTTAGAGGTGCAGTCATTTGTGTAGAGGGAGAAGAGTAGTGGGGAGAGAACACAGCCCTGAGGAGCTCCAGTGCTGATGGTGCGGGTGCTTGATGTGTGTTTTCCCAGCCTCACTAGTTGCTGCCTGTCTGTCAGGAAGCTGGTAATCCACTGACAGATGGAGGTGGGTACAGAGAGCTGTGTCAGTTTGTTCTGAAGGGTGTCCGGGATGATGGTGTTGAAAGCGGAGCTGAAGTCCACAAACAAGATCCTTGCATAAGTCCCTGGTTTGTCCAGATGTTGCAGGATGTAGTGCAGTCCCATATTAACTGCATCATCCACAGATCTGTTTGCTCGGTAAGCAAACTGTAGGGGGTCCAGCAAGGGTCCTGTAATGTCCTTCAGGTGGGCCAACACCAGTCTCTCAAATGACTTCATGACCACAGACGTTAAAGCAACAGGTCTGTAGTCATTAAGTCCTGTGATTTTTGGTTTCTTGGGTACAGGGATGATGGTGGAACATTTGAAGCAGGAGGGGACTTCACACAGCTCTAGTGATCTGTTAAAGATCAATGTGAAGATGGATGATAGCTGGACAGCACAGGCTTTGAGGCAGGCTGGAGAGACACCGTCTGGGCCTTTGGCTTTCCTTATCTTCTGCTTTCTGAAGACTTTGCATACATCATCTTCACAGATCTTGAGTACAGGCTGAGAAACAGTAGGGGGGAGGGAGGGTGAGGGTGTTGATGGCTGTGCTGTGAGACGGTCGGAGCGGGTGTGGGGTGTCAGACCAGTCTTTTCAAACCTGTAGTAGAACTCGTTCAGGTCTTCAGCCAGTTGTTGATTGGCCTCAGTGCTGGGGTATGGGGTCTTGTAGCTGGTGATGGCTTTCAGGCCTTTCCACACTGATGTAGAGTCATTGCTTGAAAGCTGTTTTTTTAGCTTTCCAGAGTAGTTTAATTTTGCTACTCTTATTTCCCTATTCAGTGTGTATTTGGCCTGTTTGTACAAGGCTTTGTCCCCACTCCTGTAGGCGTCCTCTTTGGCCTGGCGAAGCTGTTTGAGTTTTGCACTGAACCAAGGTTTGTCATTGTTAAATGTTAAATAAGTCTTGGTGGGTACACACATGTCCTCACAGAAACTGATGTAGGACGTCACGGTGTCAGTAAGCTCGTCCAGATCAGTAGCTGCAGCCTCAAAAACACTCCAATCAGTAAGTTCGAAGCAGGCCTGTAAAACTTGCTCTGCTTCAGAAGTCCATCTCTTTACAGTTTTTACTACAGGCTTAGCAGATTTGAGTTTCTGCCTATAGGCTGGTAGGAGATGAACCAAACAGTGATCAGAGAGTCCCAGCGCTGCACGGGGAACAGAGTGATATGCATCCTTTAAGACAGTGTAGCAGTGGTCCAGTATATTTCTGTCTCTGGTGGGGCATGTGATGTGCTGTCTATATTTAGGCAGTTCACGGGTGAGATTAGCTTTATTAAAATCACCGAGAATGATGATGAAAGAGTCCGGATAACGCTGCTCAGTGTGTGTGATTTGATCGGCCAGCAGTTCTAGCGCAGCGCTCACGCGCGCGTCAGGAGCAATGTACACACTCACCAGAATAAACGAGGAAAACTCCCGCGGTGAATAAAAAGGCTTGCAGTTAATAAAGAGAGCTTCCAAATTTGGGCACCACATCTTCTTTAAAACTGTCACGTCTGTACATCAGCCTTCATTGATATAAAAACATAATCCACCGCCTCTCGTTTTCCCCGAGGACTCGGTGACGCGGTCTGCTCTGAACAGCTGGAAGCCCGTTAGATGAAGTGCGCTGTCCGGAATGGCTCCGTTCAGCCAGGTTTCCATGAAGCAAAGCGCTGCGGAGTTTAAAAAGTTCGTTTCTAGTAAAGCTGATCGGGAAAAAGTTGCTTAAGACAGGACAAACAAACAAAAAAAGAACAAGTACCAAGCAGCGACAAACCATGGCTGCCATCTGCGGCGCCATCTTTGATCCAAATATGATGGTTTCATTCTAAACATAGTGATTATCTCTAAGATGGGCAACCAACATTATATGATATTTACCATCTGAATCTAACCATGTCATGTCAACAAATTAAAAAGTCAGCCATCTATTAATTATCATGTTAATTACTGTGCCTTTAGCCCCAACAGCAGGGGCGCTTTTTACCCAAAGTACCAATACTTGTACATATTCTTTCATTACTTAAAAACTGTTGCAGGTCCCATGGCATGAAAATTTCACTTTATGAGGTTTTTTAACATTAATATGAGTTCCCCTAGCCTGCCTATGGTCCCCCAGTGGCTAGAAATGGCGATAGGTGTAAACCGAGCCCTGGGTCTCCTGCTTAGCCTTTGAGAAAACGAAAGCTCAGATGGCCCAATCTGGAATCTTCCCTTTATGTCGTCATACGGGGAAAGGTTACCTCCCCTTTCTCTGCTTTGCCCGCCCATGAGAAAGTGAGCTACTACCGTGCGAGGCGAGCACAATATTTTTTTTCCACGAGAGACATCATGGCTTGCAAACGAGCGAAGCATGTCAGTTGTTCAGTGTTTGGATGTACAAATGAACACCAAAGTATTTTTTTAGTTCCTTCATCCGAGCCTATGGCTAGCATTAGCTACATGATAATAACTGTAACAGCATACATAAACAAACCAACTAAAGTACCGTATCCAGACACAATATTTTAAACTAACCATTCGGAGACGTCCTGTTGTAGTCGCTGAGTTGCAACTTCTTCATCCGGATCAGATTCTGGGTCAAACTGAAAAGCTTGAACGACTGCGTGTCTACGAGCCATTGCGATACATCCACTGTCAACATTAGCGCATGCTAGCGCAAGCTGGTTAAGGCCACGCACCCACTCTCCACCTTGCCCCGCCTCTCTCCTCCTCATTAGCATTTAAAGCTACAGACACAGAAATGGCACGTCCTAAGGAAAACTCAATGTGGGACTGGCTCGTAGTGGCTGAAAGTCTGCACCAAGGCTGAATTTCGGGAAACAGACTTCAGATACAGTACTAGGGACCACTTAGGCCTATATAAAAGCATTCAAAAAGCAGCATGTCATGGGACCTTTAAACAAAATTGAAAATCTGGGTATATGAAGGTATTTATTTTTTTCATGCATGACCGGGTGTTAACCACATTTTCTACTGATTGAGAGAGGAAAAACTGCAGTAGATTGACTTAGAATGCCCTATTGTATTGTCACGATGTGCTAATATTGTACAAAAATTCCACACTAAATAGTGACTAAACACGACTCATTAAGACATGTTAACCAGGAGTCAATCTCATTTATAATCGCGACATCGTCTGATAAAATCAACGTGCATCTAACATTACACTAAAGAGCAGCTATGCTGTGGTTTTGGCTATGTTACTTTTTTGTCTCATGCAGCGCACTGCCTGCGTCTGAGTAACAAACTAAATAAAAATAAAAAGTGCATAATATTAACAGACGAACTATGCTCATTATTTATAATTCCAAACAGTCAGTTACTCATTTACTGACGAGTCTGCTGCGGTACGGCCAGCTGAATGCGGTGCTTCTCTGCCGCTCGCTGCACAGAACAGACGCCGAGAGAGGCGACACTGCGCCGGGAGAGTCAGACCTCACGCTCGCGGGGCAGCACTGGCGACATCTTCCAACTGAACCATAGCTAAGGTTTATCCAAAAAAGTCTCTAGGTTTGTCAGTTTGTATATTCTATGGGAAAAAAGCCTCTAAAAGGGTTTGAAAGTTGCTAAATATAGTGCTAAAGTCACGCTCTTGTGTGTGAGATGCAGGAGCTGATGGCAGCGGGCGGTGGATATTGTGGATGAGTTCTTCTGTGTCACGACGTTCTACTAGTTCTACAGCTTCAGAACTTTAACGCTTAGTAACATATACAGCTGTGTCCTCCCCACAATGCAATAGTGAAAAGAGACCCCTCTCAAACAGTGTCGCGTTCTGAACGTTATTTAAATGACACCGGTATTGCGGTATTTTAAAAATTCATATCATAAGAAAATTAAACACCGGTATTCGGTATGAACTGGTATACCGCCCAGCACTAGGTTTAATGATTTCCAATGGATTCATAGCTATATGCAGTCGGATCAAGGCAACTGGTTTAGAGATCTGTTCTTCATGTGGTCCTCACAGTTAAAAAAAAAAAAATTCCATCCACAACCCCAATTTGAGACATTTTGTAAAATCAAGAATCTGTGATTTGTTAATTCTCTTTAACTTTTATTTAATTAACAAAAGTACAAAGAAAAGATTTCCAAAGTTTTCGAGACACCCCTCGCTGCAGACTGTAGCGCGGTGACATAAGGTACCTACGTCAGGTATGTGTTTACCGCGCATGCGCAAAGTGACGTATGGTATGTCTATGACACGCATGCGCATTGCGTATGTAATTTGCATTACGTGGTGACGGTAGGTGTTTTCGCGTCGTGCGTGTATGGAAGGCCATATTATTAAATTTGTCTTTACACGTAACGTGTACAGACGAAATAACGCCTGTACACGTTATTGCGTCTACACGCGTTATTTCGTGTACAGACGTTCTGACGTGTAGACGCGCAATTACGCATAGCCGCGTAAACACAAGATTTCCGGTGTCAAAATAAAAGTCCACTAGCACTGCCTTTTTTCTAATCTTTAACCTAAATAATCTAAATACTAAATTGTGTAGCATAACATCATTTTTGGATTAATAAATACAATAATTATATTAATAAAAAAATAAAAATTAATTCATTTATAATTCCTTTTTTTAATCATGGCGCCCCCGAGGCAGACTCGTTTGCTCGCTCCCTGCTCGAATGCCGTTTTTTTTTCTTTCTTGTTTTCTCTGCAGTGCACAAATACAATGCACTGCTAACATGCAACAGACTTCCAGCATTGCTGGATATCGCCAATTCAGCCAACCATTTATACCACCGGAACTACAACTCGCTCCCACAACCACCCCCTCACCCCCATGAAGGGCCAGAAGAAGCACCTAGCTCGAGCGAGGAAGCTGACCCGAGGAAAATGCTCCGGTTATAACAGTAATCTTAGGGGGTAGACTCATTTAAATTAATGTAATACTCTGGTTTTAGCCAGGTCTCTGTCATACAGAGAACATCTGGGTTATCAGTAATTGTACCATTTACTAAAAGTGCTTTTGTAGAAAGGGACCTAATATTTAATAAGTCAAGCTTTATCATTTGTTTCTCTGTATTGAACATTTTTTTTATTTGTTGAACATCAATTAAATAGTTCCTCTTAAGATAGTTTGCTCTTCTAGTTCGGGGAACAGACACAGTCTCTATAGTGTGATATCTAGGTGAAAGAGTCTCTATGTGCTGAGAATTAACTGACTTCTGTGACATGAGGCAGCTAGCAGATGATATATTAAAAATAATTTTAACATTGACAAAACATAGGTAACATTAAAGGTCTACTGAAGTGCCTTGAAATGCACAGCATTATGTGGTGTGTGTTAAACATATAGCCTAATCATTTTCACAAATACACGCCGTAAAATAAAAAGATATGAAATAACATGAAAATATCCCTAGCCTACATTTACTATATAATACCATTGTTAATCTTCTCGTTGAGGAATTTTGTAAACAACTGTAAACAAACAAAAAAACAACAACAACAACAAAAAAGCAAGGAGAGGGCAAGATGAATTTATTGTCTAACGAAATCCTGTATTACAACATTTTTGAGAACTTTTGAAATAATCAAGCTATGACATGCCCATCATGCTTTGTCGGTACATTTGATTGGTCAGGTACTTATGTTCTGTGGGTCATATTTCCATAACAAAACATCAGAAAATGTTGTAGTGCAGGATTTCTTTTAAGAACTTATGAAATAATCAAGTTATGACACGCAAGAACAAAACAGTGAATTGTACCCTCGAAAAATACCAAGTGCGTTGGTACGTCACTTTTAAATGTATTATTTATTAATGATAAGTCATTATGATGAGATTTACGTGACTAATATATGTTTAATCAATTTTATGCAAATTTGGATGACTTTGGCCTTGCCATTGGCCAAAACACTAACGTCTGTACACGAAATAACGCGTGTAGACGCAATAACGTGTAAGTTACAGGCGTTATATCGTCTGTACACGTTACGTGTAAAGGCAAATTTAATAATACGGCCTTCCATATGCGTGACGTAACACGTCATAAAAACGCATGCGCATACTTAACAGAATACTCTACTAAAATGTAAAAGTATTAAGAATGCTAAGGTGGAAAAAAAATAAAACAATAAAATGTAATACAGCACATATACATGATTTTAACCATGTCTCATCTCAGGTAAAATGATACGGAATTACAGAGTTTATTCTGTAATATCTGTGTAGTATATTTATTAACATTCTGTTGCACTTTAGTTCACTGTGTATATTGTAATATTACCCTTTAAAGGCACCTTATATATTTCTTATTAGGCTAGTCAAGATTACAAAAGATAATATCAGTCGTCAGCTCTAGTGGCGCAGATGGTAAAACGCGTGGATTTCACATTTTGACGCGATCGACTCAGGTTCGAATCCGCCTTTTAGCAAAGTTTTTTCTCCCTTTTCAAATTTCAAATCACATCAAAAAAGCATTTATTTTCAATAAAAATTAAGGAAATAATCAAAAAGTTGTGAGGGAGGGCTTTATTGTCCCAATAAGGTGATATCCATTTAATAATTTGAATTAAAATTATAATTTACACTCAATAAGTTATTATTGCATACTGTTTTATATTGTAGTACAATACTGAGGTGCAGATAATTACCACTGTTTGCAATAAGTAGTTTAAATAGCAGAAAATCCTGCTATCACTTGCACAACCTGATATTGCCAAGTGCAACGTGTTCCTGGGTCAACATATTTTGTTGACCCTGGAACAACATTTTAATCCAAAAATATAATCTTAACCATATTCCTACACCTAAACCTAACCTTACCCATTAGTGATCCCTAAAATCTGAGGAACTGATAGATGAATTACACTGATGTACAAGCACCAAACACTGATTATAATCCTAAACTTCACAAAAATTATAAACTGGTTCTTGAAATCTGATTGGTTAATCACAATGTTGTTCCAGGATCAACAAAGATGTTGACCCAGGAACACGTTGCACTTGGCAATATCAGGTTTGGCGCTATCACTTAGTGCAAATAGCTGCTGCCTTTCTTATTTTAATCTGTCCTCTGTCATGGTTCTTGTTTATTTATTTATTTAGTATAATTTTGGACATTTTTCTTTTGCTTTGGCAATTCTGCATGTGAAATATTTAAGCCACTAAAGTAGTTTTAAATTCAATTGACTACATACAGTATATTTTCAGTGTCTGCATCCTATTTTATGCATGGTGCCTCCAAAAAACCAAACTGATAACAGTGATCTTTTTTTTTTATTATTATTTCAAAGAACAAAACAGAAAATATAATTGTATATACAAATATAGATTAAGACCATAGACTATAAACATGACACATGAGAAAGAAAAAAAAAATTGCATCTACTCATTCTGAAATTCACCTCCATCACAATCAACAATCAACCGAGCAGTAGCCCTCAAATTCTTTGAATGAATAAAACCCATGCAGGACTCCCCTCCTGCCATTCTCGACATACCTAGGTGTGCAGTTTTTAAATACAGTATCTCACTGCACCGTAGGCACTGGGTCTGTGAATACGACACCCGGCACTCCTGTCTGTATTCACGACACCTAATTTACATAAAAGAACAAACAATATTAAATCATTTTGAGGAAAGGCAAAAGAGCCATACAAGGAAAATATTTTAAATGTATTTTTAAATATTATAGGATGGTGTTAGAAAAAGAGTGTTGTTTGCTTTGTCTGTAAAGTACCTAAGAGGTTTAATTTATAATCAGCATTAACCAACTAAATTAAAAAAGTTTGTCAAGTCAAAATTTAGGTTGGCTTGGCTTGAGAAAGCATAGCCTGAAACAATTTGAAAGTTTTACAGTTGAGGGCAATACAGTCTATCAGGAAAAAACAAACAAAACAAAAAACAGATAGTTGAGATGAGACAGACAGAAAGATGAGAAGAGAGACAGACACTCAAATACTTTTTACAGTATTCACTACATGTTAAGGAGTTAAAGAACTATCTGTCTAGACATATGAAGTGGGCCTCTTCTCTGAATTTCGTCTCACTGATAATGTCCCTAAAAAGTCATATGAACATGAAGGTAAATTTAAGAGGTAACACTTTACAATAAGGTGTCATTGGTTAACACTAGTTAATGTATTAATTAACATGAACTAACAATGAATAATACATTTGTTACAGTATCTATTAATTTTGATAATGTTAATGAAAAAGATGACAAATATGAAACATACATACACACACACACACACACACACATATATATATATATATATATATATATACAGTATATGTATGTATGCATGTATGTATGTATGTATTTATTTATTTTTATTTTTTGCAATGCATGCAATTCATTACTTTATTAATATAAGTATTTCTGCTCTATTTTAATACATCTTTAAAGGCTAATTTTAGGCGAAATAAGACTTTTAAAGACCAGCAGCAGAATCCCTGTCACGTCGTATACTAACACATATCACAAAGCATGTCATAAATGTTTGAAATCGCACACATTTGCAATGACACTGTCTATGATTAAGACCAAAGCATCCTTACAATTAAAAGTCAACACAACACAAACGCACATTTATAAGAAAACAAAAGTAAGTAAAACCGAAAGTGAATGATCCATTATTGAACCGGCGTATTTACAGTAAATACATAGGTAACGTGAGTGCGATGGCGTCACCGCGCTACTGCGCATGCGTTTTATAGACATACCATACGTCACTTTGCGCATGCGCGGTAAACACATACCTGACGTAGGTACCTGACGTCACCGCGCTACAGTCTGCAGCGAGGAGTACTTGAAGTTTTCACTGACCAACTGTTACAATCGAAGCTCCCGCACCACTCCCTCTCCGCCACCAGAGGGAACCATCCCCTGAATATTAACTCCCATTCGGACTCAGTTTCCCATCATCCCTCATACCTGGGCCTGATTACCTTGCCACACCTGCACCTCATTCACACACCCATACTTAAGCAGCACACTTCCACACACTCATTGCGAAGTCTTGATTTGCCCCGGCTGTCACTTCTGAGTGTTTCTGCCCGTGTTTGATTTACTGTTATTACCTCTGCCTTGACTCTCAACTCCGTTATCCCTCTCTGGTTGCCCTGATTTGGACTGTTTCTCTGGACTCTGATTGTAAGCCGCCTGCCTTGATTATTCTGCCTGTTCTCCCGACCACGTCTCTGCCTTGCCTACTCTGTGTCATGAATCCGGGTCCACGATGCTCCCTCTCACCACCAGAGGTCACTGTCTCCCGGATTCAATTCCCCAAACTCCACTCACCTCATTATTGTTTAATTTGCCCCAGCTGTGTTCCTGATTGCCGTCCCTACTTAAGCTCCCTGTGTTTTCTGTTCTGGGCTCGTTTGTCTCACTTTTGTGCCAGGTATGCCTGTTACTTATGTGTGCCCTGTGCCTTGTGTATGTCTTGTTTTCAGTGCTTGTGTTTTCTCTGGCTTTTTCCCCTTCGGGGTGGTTTCAGTTGTGTTTTTGTTTATTTTGTGATTTGTTTATAAAGAAGATTCCTTTTGCCAGCAATTGAGTCTTCGTTCCTCATTACCCGTGACAGTACAAACGAGCCATTTGAAGACTCAGCGGCAATGGGAATCTTCTTGTACCCAGCTCCTGGTCGACAGAGGAACCAGGCCCCAGCCAGTGGGCCGCATCCTTGCCCACAAGACAATCGCCCTTTTGGGTGGTACGCCGAAGACCTCTTCGAGGTAGGCCAGGAGCTAGGGATTAGAGGAGCACCCTCATCCACCTGTTTTAGCGGGCCTGGGCGAGCCCGTCAACCGGGAGGAGCTGGGGAAATAGATACATGGTCCTATTGGGAGATGGTCGACCACGTCATCTATTTGAAGGAGGTGGAGCTGCGGGAGGGTGCCCCCCTCCCAGTCTGGGCTGTTGCTCCAGAACCTCCTCGGATCGTGCCAGCCACTTCCAAAATCTTGGGGTTTTTCTTTGGGCGCCCCGGGCTCAGACGCAGCGTTGAGGATCCTCTGCTGATGTCGGTGAGGAGAGCGGCGGTTCCCGCTCACGAAGTTCCCAAGGCGGCGGCACCTGCTCACAGGGCTCCCGCGCCCGCTCACAAAGCTACGAGCGGGGATAGCCGCTGAGCTTTTCTCTGAGGGGCAGGGCTCATCTCCGGCCTTCTCGAGGCGGCGGTGGCCGCTCACGATCGTCCCGAAGCGGCGGTGCCCGTACACAAAGCTCCCGAAGCGGCGGTGCCTGCTCACGTTCCTCTCGAGGTGGCGGTGCCCGCTCACAAAGCTCCCGAAGCGGCGGTGCCCTCTCACGATCCTCTCGGCGGCGGTGCCCGCTCACAAAGCTCAGCGGCGGTGCCCGCTCATGATCCTCTCGGCGGTGCCCGCTCACGATAGTCAGCGGCGGTGCCCGCTCACAAAAGGCTCAGCGGCGGTGCCCGCTCACGATCCTCGGCGGCGGTGTCCGCTCGCAGTCCTCGGCGGCGGTGTCCGCTCGCAGTCCTCAGCGGCGGTGTCCGCACACAGGGTTCCAGCGGCGGTGTCCGCACACAAGGTTCAGGCGGCGGTGTCCGCACACAGGGCTCCAGGCGGCGGTGTCCGCACACAAGGTTCCAGGCGGCGGTGTCCGCACACAACGTTCCTCTCGGCGGCGGTGTCCGCACAACGTTCCTCTCGAGGCGGCGGTGTCCGCACAGCGTTCCTCTCGAGGCGGCGGTGTCCGCACTGCGTTCCTCTCGGCGGCGGTGTCCGCTCACAAAGCTCGATTCTTCGAGCGGCGGTGTTCGCTCACGTTCCTCTCGAAGCGGTGGTGGCCGTTCAAGATCGTCAGCGGCGGTGGCGCTCACGATCTCACAGGATCCCAGGCGGCGGCGCCCGCTCACAATGCTCCAGCGGCGGTGTCCGCTCACGTTCCTCGAGCAGCGGTGTCCGCTCACAGCTCGATTCTCCCGAAGCGGCGGTGTTCGCTCACGTTCCTCTCGGCGGCGGCGCCCGCTCATGATCCTCGAGGCAGCGGTGTCCGCTCGCAGTCCACCAGGCGGCAGTGTCCGCACACAGGGTTCCCAAGGTGGCGGTGTCCGCACACAAGGTTCAGGCGGTGTCCGCACACAGGGTTCAGGCGGTGTCCACACACAAGGTTCCAGGCGGCGGTGTCCGCACAACGTTCCTCTCGGCGGTGTCCGCTCACGCTCGATTCTCCCGAGGCGGCGGTGTCCGCTCACGTTCTCTCGGCGGCGGTGTCCGCTCACAAAGCTCGATTCTCCCGGCGGCGGTGTTCGCTCACGTTCCTCTCGGCGGCGGCGCCCGCTCATGATCCTCCAGGCGGCGCCCGTTCTGAGCTCCCGAGCAGCGGAGCCAGCCATTGCCCGTTTCAGGGTGGCAGCTCCGCACACACTGCTGTGGTGGCCGCTGGTTCTGCCCTGGGTCCCCATCCGCCGGCGCTGCCTCAGTCCCCAGGTCCCCACCAGCACATGGACCTGGCCCCCATCCCTCCCTTCCCTGCTCCGTTCCGCCTGGCCATCCCCTGGTTGGGTGCTTGGAAATGTCTGGAAGCCATTCCTTAGAGGGGGTCCTGTCATGAATCCGGGTCCACGATGCTCCCTCTCACCACCAGAGGTCACTGTCTCCCAGTTCAATTCCCCAAACTCCACTCACCTCATTATTGTTTAATTTGCCCCAGCTGTGTTCCTGATTGCCGTCCCTACTTAAGCTCCCTGTGTTTTCTGTTCTGGGCTCGTTTGTCTCACTTTTGTGCCAGGTATGCCTGTTACTTATGTGTGCCCTGTGCCTTGTGTATGTCTTGTTTTCAGTGCTTGTGTTTTCTCTGGCTTTTTCCCCTTCGGGGTGGTTTCAGTTGTGTTTTTGTTTATTTTGTGATTTGTTTATAAAGAAGATTCCTTTTGCCAGCAATTGAGTCTTCGTTCCTCATTACCCGTGACACTCTGTCCCCATTGCTGGTCAATTACCCTGTTCTGACTATTCTAATAAAGAAAGCTGCAAATGGATCCCGATCTGTCTGATGATTCACAACACCAACATAAGTGTATTTTGTAAATATGAAAAATTTTGGATTTTGATGGCTGCGACACACTACAAAAAAAGTTGGGACAGAGGGACGTTTAACACTGTCACATCAACTTTCCTTTTAATTACAATGTTTCATTCTTTGGAAACTGAGGATACTAAAGTTTTGCAAGCAAAATTTTTATCCAGTCTCGCTTGAAACAAGGCTTTCAGATGCTCAGCAGTCTGTGATTGTCGTTGTCTGATTCTCCTTTTCATGACTAGTCATACACACTGAAAACAATTTGGAGTAGGATTTACTTGAAAAAAGTTAAGAAAGTTTTTTCACGTAGAAAATGTGAGTAATTTCAATAGAATTCCCAAGTAAAAACTAAACACAAAGAACTGTAGCTTTAATTAGAAAATCTCAAGTAAAGTTTACTTGGAATCTCCCAGTAAATTGTATCGACTGTTTGTTTATATATTTTACTACACAATAATCCTAGTTATTTTATTTAAAATTACCAAAGAAAATAAGTAAATTTAACATTGCCAGTTAAAGTTTGATGAGTAATTACTACGTAATTATTTTAAGTTAAATCGGCCATTTTCAAGTACATTTCACTTAGTCACGGTTTATAAACTTTACTCAAACAACATAGCACTAAATATAACCATGCTATTAAAGCATGTGGTTAATTTATGCACATATAAATAAACAAGTAGACAGCTTGTTATCCTTTCTAAAATAATATGTCCACTCAATAGAATTATTACCCAAATGAACTCAGAGACATCAATACTTGGTACACCATACACAATGATGGTAACAATCAGTGGTTATTGTTTGAGTATGAATGGGTCATTTTGAGTAGAAAATGAACTCCATATGTCACAAAATAGTAAGTTACTAAACCTAACCTCAAAAGCTACCATAAAACAGTGTAAATACAACTCAAAAACAGTGAAAAGTGTAACCTTTTTAATTATTCATGCCCCAGTGCATGATGGGAAAAACGGTATCATAACTTTGGTATTTACTTAAAGAATCCTTGTAAACATAACAAACAATTTCAGGTAAAATATACTTATAAGTTCAAATTTTAATTTCTACAAGCATAAATGGAGTACTAATATAGATTTTACTCCTTTTTTTTTTAATTCTTGCCTGAACTAAATAATTTCATGTAGAAATTACATTTGTTTTTATGTAGTATTTACTTCAGCACAAAATCATTTTTATCAGTGCATTTTCAATTGGAGACAGATCTGGACTGCAGGCAGGACAGTCTAACACATTCACTCTGTTTCTATGAAACCACGCTGTTGTAGCACATGCAGAATGAGAGCTGGTATTTTCTTGATCTAATAACCATGGACTTCCCATGAAAGACATCATCTTGATGGCAGTATATATCTCTGTACAATCCCAATATATGCCTCCATGTCAATAGTACCTTCACACATATGCCAGTCACCCATGCCGTTTGCTGTGCTGCACTCCCATACCATGACATACGTTTGCATTTGCTTCTGTAGCTGAATGAAAGTCTGGATGGTCCCTTTGGTCTTTGGGTCTGAAAACTCAAAATCCATTTTTCCCGGAAACAAGTTGAAATGTGGACTCATCTAAACACAGAACACATTTTGACTGTCTTTTTGACTATCTGAGATGAGTTCTGGCCCAGAGAACCCGGCAGCATCACTGCATAGAATTGATGTATAGCTTTCTCCCAGAGGCGGACTGTAACTAAGTACATTTACTTGAGTATTGTACTCAAGTACACTTTTTGAGTATCTGTACTTTACTTGAGTATTATTTTGTTCTGGAAACTTATGACTTTAACTTCACTACATTTGAAAGACAAATATTGTACTTTTCACTCCACTACTTTTCTATCAAGGTCCTCGAAGTAGAAAGTCATTACTATATAGCAGCTTTGAAAGATCAGTGGGTGTTTTTTTTTTTTCTCTAAAATGTGACTTTCTTTTTTTCAGACAGTTTCAGTAATCACTCTTGTAGGGCTACATGAAGTGATTTCCCAGCATTTTTTGAACACTGACCAGTTGCAATTGTGATATTACTGAAATGTTGTAAATTAATAAGTTATTACTAAGTTATTAATAAAATATTACCTATAAAGCCACAGAAGAACTGTTGTGCGTCTCCTATTAAAACACAGTAGGTGTTGGACTTGAAGCAGCACTTGAAGCAGCACTGCACAGACCGTTCTGTGTTTGACATCAAAGTACTGCGAGAGCTATTAGACAGCATTTCTTTAATTTTTGTTTTGATGTCAAATAAGTCTTGCTGTTTTGCTTTTGTGTTAAAGCAGTGTTGCTGTTGTAAAGTTATACAGCTACAGTTGTGTTGCTGGGTTTTAAAGCAGGTTTGATTTTCTTTTCTTCCTTGTCACTCTGTATTTACAGCAATTTCACTGTCCACTTTGTTCAAATGTGGATGAATGGCTACACATAGATGTGTACACACACTGTCAGAGCTGTGAGATCACTACCACCCTGCTTTTGTTGGAGTGGGTAGGGGTGTTAAATAAGTATTATTATTATTTTTTTTTTTACCCATATGTTTTTAACATTCTAAAAGCTCTTTATTCCAAAGATACTACAAGCTAGTCAGTGTATTCATTAGGTGTAATGTATTGTAAGTTGCTTCAGAGGTATAGCAAGTATTACGTACAACAATAATAAAACAGTGCATTGACATAAAAAAGGAAATTTACTTTTGGTATGTAAAAGCAAGTACTTCTGTACTTTTAATTTCAATTTCAATTTATTTATAAAGCACAACTAAACACAACTACCGTTGACCAGTGTGCTTTACAAAGTAAGTAACCACAAACAGAATTAAAAACAAAGACCAGGTCACAAATAAAACTGCAAGACACAGGACAGAGCAAATGCAAATCACAAATAATAAGCCAGATCAAATAAAAATGTTTTTAACCTGGATTTAAAAATGGATAGTGTAGGGGCGGTTCTGATTTGTGTAGGAAAACTATTCCAAAGTCTCGGAGCAGCTATGACGAATGCTCGATCACCCCTAGACTTGAGTCTGGTTCTAGGAATCACTAAGAGCCTTACGTTGGCAGACCTAAAAGCTCTTGCAGGTTGGTGGTCTATCAACAGATCCGAGAGGTAAGAGGGTGATAAACCATTTAAAAGACTTAAAAACCAGTAAGAGCACTTTAAAATTAATCCTGTAGCGCACAGGTAACCAATGTAACGACTAAAGGATGGGGGTAATATGCTCACGCTTTCGAGCTCCCGCTCTAGCAGCCGCATTTTGAACCATCTGAAGGCAGTTTAAGGAGGATTGATGGATCCCCAAATAAAGAGAGTTACAATAATCAAGCCTTGTGGTGATAAAAGCATGGATTACTCTTTCAAAGTTAGTAAAAGAGAGAAAGGACTTCATTTCTACCAGTGCTCGCAACTGATAAAAGCTTGACTTCACAACTTGATTGACTTGTCTATCAAGCTTTAAAAAATTTAGAGACATCCATGTTTTAACATCCAAGAGGCTTTTAAAAGAGCCGTCTCAGTGGAGTGAAATTTCCTAAAGCCTAATTGGAATGCATCAAAAATTTTGTAATCTAACAAGAAACTTTGTAGTTGATGAAAAACAACTTTCTCTATAATTTTTGCTAAAAATGGAAGGTTAGAAATGGGTCTAAAATTTTATATATCAGAGGAATCTAAATTAGGCCTCTTAAGTCTGGCTTGTACTGAGGCATGTTTTAAACAGTCCGGAACAACTCCTAACTCAAAGCATGTATCGATCAAATTTAAAAGTGTCGGACCCATTACACTGAACACTTGTTTAAATAATCGTGAGGGAATTATATCTAAGGGTGAACCAGTTGGTTTGAGTTGATTAACAATGTCATTTAAAAAAGAAAGCAAAATAGGTGTAAACTGACTAAAGACACCTGTATACTTTAAATGGCCTGCAGGATTGCCAGCAACTGATTTGATGGTATGTCTGATCTCAGATATCTTATTAATAAAAAAACTGGCAGAACCGCTCACACATAGCTACTGACTCTGTAGGATACACACAGGCAACAGGATTTAACACAGCATTAATGGTATTAAAAAGGGTTCTAGGATTATTATGATTTTTATCTATAAGAGTTGAAAAATAGTCTGATTTGGCCACTCTCACTGCCTTCTTAAGAAGAAATCATAAGAAATCTGTAGTTTGTCCTTTTTCCATTTCCTCTCGGCCCTTCCACAAGCCTGTCTCAATGTCCGAGTACTCCTAGGTATCTGTTCCACTTCGAGAGGTCAGAACTGTCCATCTTGACTGTACTTATTTCACTCCTCCCCTCACTGCAGCCACCTAATCTTGCCTACATTTCAGGCGAGGCGAGGCGCATCTCAAACAAGCCTCTTGATTAGCTGCTTCAGGTGTGTTTGATTAGGGTTGGAGCTAAACTCTGCAGGACATCGGCCCTCCAGGACCGTGTCTGGTGACCCCTGTCTTAAACAGTTACTGTACTAAGCAATTGTGACTTTTTGACAAGCAATTGTGGGGGTTCTGTTAAGTCAGTGGTCTCAAACTCAATTCCTGGAGGGCCACAGCTCTGAACAGTTTAACTCTAACCAGCTCCAAATCACACCTGTTTGGAAGTTTCTAGTACAGGGGTGTCAAACTCAGTTCCTGGAGGGCCGTAGCCCTGCAGAGTTTAGTTCCAACCCTGCTCCAACTCACATACCGTGTAGTTTTCAAATAAGCCTTAAACACTTGATCAGCTGGATCAGGTGTGTTTAATTAGGGTTGCATTTAAACTGTGCAGGGCTCCGGCCCTCCAGGAATTGGCATGGAGGCCAATGTGTTAAGTCAGGGGTCACCAGACACGGTCCTGAAGCTTTAGCTCCAACCCTAATCAAACACACCTGAAGCAGCTAATCAAGGTCTTACTAGGTATACTTGAAACTTCCAGGGAAGCGTGTTGAGGCAAGTTGGAGCTAAACTCTGTAGGACAGTGGTTCTCACTTCCAGTCCTGGGGGCCCCCTGCTCTGCACATTTTGCATGTCTCCCTTACTTAACACACCTGATTGAGATCATCAACTCGTCAGTTCATGCATCTCTCTCCTAACGAGCTGATGATCTCAAAATTGAGAACCACTGCTGTAGGACACCGGCCCTCCAGGATCAGGTTTGGTGACCCCTGCGTTAAGTGGTTATTAAACATTTTTTTTCATTTACTTGACTAAAGATCAGCCTCCTGCCTCCTCCTCCTGTCCGACTACAGCTAAATCAATGTACAATATGCTTCGGTAACACTTTATTTCGATAGTCCACTTTAGACATTCTACAACTAGCAGCCATTAGAGTATTATAGACTGTCTGTTTAATATCTTCTAACACTTTATTTTGATGGGTCCACAACATACAACATACTGACTATGAGAAACTTTGCAAGTATATGACGACGCTTTTGGGGGGGGGGGGTGACGCGTGTCCCGAGACCTTATCAGCGTTGCCCTGGAAACGGAGGAGGATCACCTGCACAACTTATTCTACCAATCCTAAACCTACCCTACTGAGAGTTAGTAGACATGTAGTTGCAAATTAATGAGAAGTAGTTGACATGTAGTTACAAAGTTACTTATAGTTAGTAGAATGTCTAAAGTGGACAAATCGAAATAAAGTGTAACCTATGCTTCATTTTCACCAGATAACCTCACATATCTTAAAGTTTAGTAACAGATGACAGTAATCATTTGCAAAGTGTATTTTTATTTTATTTTTAAATTTTTTACAAGCTTTGAAGTATGCCAAGCCAAAAGCATAAAAAAACAGCAAATGTGAGCATATTGTACATAACAAAAAAAACAAAAACCCAAAAATACAACACAGTGCACTGAAGGACAGGATGTGGTTTCACACTGCTAGTGGCTTCAAGACTCCTGAGAAACAAATGCACTTTGTGGTATAGCTGGATGAGAATGTGCTATAAACATAGTTTCCCCCCCTTTTTTGTAAGATTTTAAACAGATTTGTGAACATTAAGTGGCGCTTAGCAAGATCACTGATCAAATCTTCTGTATTTAGAGCTGTTCAGATTCACCTCTGCATTCATCCACCATCAATGAAGATCTTTCACGAGGGGTAGTTGAACTTTGACCAGGATCCACCATTTCCACTCGTTCAGCTTTAGGTTCTCTGGTTCCTGCTGCTTGGCGGCGACACCTCCAACATCCAATTATATATAGGGGAAAACAGCTCACAAACAGCATGGCCAGTGCCACTATCTGAAGCGAAAAATTGTGTTATACCATTTAAAGCATGAGACAAAATCTTTAATTTAATTTGATGAATCTCATATTTATTCACATCAAACAGAATTAAATCATCCCATTGATTCACTCACCTGAGAAGTATTTCGATAACCATAAAATGTCATTTGCTTTTCAGTGACGTTGTCAAATTTGATCAAAGGTTGACACCATGTTGTTGAAGCAGATATATCCGTGTGAACCGTCAGTCCTTCCCAGGAGGTTTGCGCACAAGCAAGGTATTGTCCATCAAAGAACAGCAGCATGATCCAAACAGCAGCTGGAATGGTGCAGGTTATAATGGAGAGCAGAGGCTTTGTTTTGCATTCTGGGCTTTGAATATAAACCATGAGTGCATTGGAGAACACAGCAGGAACCACAAAATATGCCACAGAAAACATCAGGTTCTTCATTGGATTACAAGGACATGCAAAGTCCATCTCCACGAGTTTCTCAAGTATCACCATTAAAAAACTAATAATTACATTTGAGTAAAGAGGACTCTTCTTCAGCTGTTGTTTCAAGCATTCTATCCAATGTTTGCTCATTGTCTGTGTTATTAAGGTAGAGAGGTGTACAGACTCAGATTGAAAGCGATCGCTGGCTGACTGTTTGCTGCAAGTGAAGTTCACGCCTTTCACATCTTCATATATCTGTGATACTGTCTGAGGAGCTCTGTTGTTGCAATGGAGAGACTTGACTTTTTAAAACAGAAAAGGCTGTGCACTAGTCTCTTTATTGGCACAATATAAATAAGGGGCATAATACTACAATTGGAGTGACTAGTGACTAGTCATAGAACATGCTAAGTGTTACATATAAGGCCCTGTTAAAAAAATCAGATAAATCAGAGTTTGTTCATTTTTGTCTGCAAGGTCCTTTGGTGTCATGTAGTAAATTCTTTAGGAATCTTATAAAGCAGTTATGGGTTTTATGGGAGTTTTTAAATTGATTTTGAATTTCCCTTGAAAACCACATTTCTGTCATCATTTACTCACTTTAATGCCGTTTTAAACCTGTATGACTTCCTTTCCTTTGTTGAACACAAATGAAGATATTTTTCACAGTTTCAACTGTTTTTGTTCAAACATTCTTCAAAATATCTTCTTTGTGTGTTCTGAAGAAGAAAGAAAGTCATTCAGGTTTGTAACAGCACAAGGGTGAGTAAATTATGACAGATTTTTTCTTTTTGGGTGAACTAACCCTTTAAAATGTTCATAACAAAGCAGGATCAGATACTTCACATGATTTTCTTGGTTTAAAGCAGTTATTTACTCATTAATAATCCAAAACGTCGTGCAGAGACAACGTTGAAGCCGGCAAGTCGAGCTCCGTGCAGGAAGGCAGCACCCCTGTGTCTCATGTGGCCGCTAAGTCCTCTAGGAAGGCGATGAAGCGGCCCTGACAAGCGACACGGAAATGTGGGTAGTTACTCTTTTCCAGGAGATGGCGAGGACAGTGCCACTCCTTTCCCTGGTGGAGGGCTGGGTGGAGAATCCTTGTTTTCATTTTCTTTCTGTTTTGCCGCTGGCTCAACCACCCAGCCAGTCGTGGGTTGACAGTGAGCGACGCGCCGCTTCCTCACTCTCATCTGCGACGACCTTTATCGCCAGTGACCATAACATCGAGGTTCGAGGACACAATGCCTCCTCATGTGACTCTAGCCAGTCCCTCCAGGGACACGGGGAATCCTGTCGGTGTGACCCAGGACAGTGGGTGTCCTGGGTCACACCTTGTGCCTTCTGGGCTGTTTGTCAATTGTCCCTCTGGTCGAGCCTTGGTCGAGCCTTGGTCGAGCATCCTCCATCATGCCCGACAGTCAGACTTGGTGGAGCAGTCTGTACTGGGCTAGGTGTCCATATGGCAATCCTATAAGTGTATTCTTGCACGGTAAGGTTTCCCTCTTGGTAGACCTCTGTCTTCCCCTTGACAGAATCTCCTCTGTCAGTCTTTGCTGGCAATAGTTCCATCCCTACTCCCAGGTAGGACCTACCGCAGAAACCCATTCCATATGTAGTACTGCCCCCTAGGTCAGTCCATATTAGTATTTCCACTTCACCTCCCTTTGGGTAGGATGTGGCCTCCGCAGCGACCTTCTACTTGGAAGGCTCACTTCCCCAACGTTCATCTAGCCGTTGCTGAAAAAAAAAGGAAAGGTCTGAAGCAGTCTGTCTCCTGAAGATTAAAATTCCTTTTGCCAAGAAATTTTTCATGAATGGAACAGCAGCAATGGCCTTCTCCAGCAGCGATGTACTCACCTTTGGCCCCACTCAGTACCAAGGTCAGCGAATTTGTACTGGGGCATTGGGAAGGTTATGACTTACGCGTAGCATTTGCCTTGACATGCCACAGCTTGTCAGCATTTGCAGCGCCAGAGGTTTTAAATGAAGTGGTCGTGGCGCTTTCCATAGACTCCTAATGTCGTCATGGCATAACTCATAGTGATCGACAGATAGGGAACGTCTCAGTTACATACGTAACCCTTGTTCCCTGATGGAGGAAGTGGAGACGTTATGTCCCCTTGCCACAACCCCGAACCTCTTGCTGAATGCCGGGACACGTTCTCGGCTCCTCAGCATAAAACCTGAATGAGTGGATGCACGCTGTTGCCTTATACTGTATACCCCTATGTACAGGGAGTGGCTCCGCATGCTAAATCCACTAGCCAATTCTCATTGGCATTTTCTCTTAAACTCAGAAGTGACTGGGGCTAGAGACCTGCGTGGGACGTGCGCGCCCGCTCCTGTAGAAATATATGTTATCTTGTCCCACTCACAATATTAGCTCATGTATGTTTCCGTATGTGCATCTGTAAGGGAGAGAGAGTGGGAGAAATAGAGTATGTGTTTTCCGTAAATAATTTTGAGGCAAAAACATGGAAATGATCGGTCGTTTTTATCCTATTGTTTACTATATTCATTTGTTTGGTCAGTGTCGTTGTGGGTTTTGGTAATTTTTTCTGTTTTAGGCTGAAAGGACGTTTAAAATAACTGAAATCATTTGGCTAAGTGATATGAACATGTGATGCGTTCAAAACCTGCCTGCAACTACGTTCACCCTGCATTTCCCTGAAAATAATTGCACACTTTAGAACGTTCGTCTGCCAATCAGATTCAAGCATTCAACGGCCTTGTGGTATAAATAGAAACTCTGCTTATGCTTGTGCATGTTACTCATTTTTATGTTATATTACTTGTTCTTGTTTTGTGCAATAAATGAATAACAATTTATATGCATTTAGATATTTTATGTTTAGATATTTCTATTTTGTGGGAATCCCGTAAATCATTTTATTATTCTGCAACCTTCACACACACGAGTCTCTACCCGCCTGCACTCGCCCATCAAGTGTTGTTCTATGTTGAACTTTTTTTAACTGGGTCCCGCGCAGAGGTGTAAAAAGTACCTGAATACCATACTTGAGCAACAGTACAGACACCTTACAGTGAAAATTACTCCACTACAAGTTACAAGTCACTAATTCCAAAACAACTTCAGTAAAAGTCTTACAGTATCTGATTTTAACAGTACTTAAGTATTTTACTTATTCTAAATACAGGCTCAAAGATGCACTAGTCAAAGAGACATGCCAGTCAAAAACTAACATTGTGGAGAAGCTGGGGAAAACAGGCAGAGGCAAGGACCTATGTGTAGGTACTTCATGGAAAAACTTGAACAAACAATAAGCCAAAAACCAAAGGCAACGAAGAACAGAATGACAGGCAAATAG
The DNA here is from genome assembly GCF_012432095.1 of Onychostoma macrolepis. NCBI lineage: Eukaryota > Metazoa > Chordata > Actinopteri > Cypriniformes > Cyprinidae > Onychostoma > Onychostoma macrolepis. The sequence continues at coordinate 5,689,793 of NC_081173.1, forward strand.
ACAACCATTACATTCAACAACTCACAAAGAACTAAAGAAACACTAGGGCTATTATACAGGAGGCTAACAAGCTGAACAAGATAAGATACAAACTAACTACAAACATCACGGGAGACAGGAAGTGACATAAAAGTCCAAGACAAGGCACAGAGAACACCTCAAAATTGCAAAAACAAAACAAAAAATTAATAAATTAAATAGTGTTAAGTAAAATTAAAGGGCCATATGACAATGCTAAAAATAACATTATTTGTGTATTTGATGTAATGCAATGTGTTTATGCAATTTAAGTTTCAAAAACACATTTTTTTTTCCACATACCATACATTATTGTTGCTCCTCTCTTCCTTGCCTTATGAGACGTGTTGATTTTTACAAAGCTCATTGTTCATTGGCCGAATACCTCAAGTCAAGTCAAGTCAAGTCAAGTCACCTTTATTTATATAGCGCTTTTAACAATACAGATTGTGTCAAAGCACTTAACAGTATCAAATTAGAGGATAGAGTGTCAGTAATGTATAATGATAAGATTAAACACTCAATTTTCAATTTTCAGTTAAAGGCATTTCATCTATCAGTAGGATAGTTGTGTATAGGTTTATATTGTCTTACTCCATTGTTGTATGCCTGTATTTATGTAGCACCGTGGTCCTGTGAGGCACGACATTTCGTTCCACTGTATGCCCCGCATGTAGCGGAATGACAATAAAGCTAAAAAAAATAAAAAAATAAAAATTATTGAATTCAGAGATGTCATTGTCTAGCTCAGTTTAGTTTAAATATTATCTGTGCAATAAAATCGGCGATAATCGCTAGAAATTAAGTGTCCCCAACTGAGCAAGCCAGAGGCGACAGCGGCAAGGATCCAAAACTCCCTCTGAGACAGAATGGAGAAAAAAACCTTGGGAGAAACCAGACTCAGTCGGGGGGCCAGTTCTCCTCTGACCAGACGAAACCCACAGTTCAAAAGTTTATATTTCTATTTTAATTTTGTTGCAATTTCTAACAATAGTAGTATTATGTAGTTAGGTATTTTATTATATTAAGTGTGTGGCAGAAACGTTACGCCCCTTACCATATTTGGAAACACACGACATTGCAGCAGAACGCAGTATTCATAAAACCCCTGCTGAAAAACAAAACAAAACAATAGAACCCTGCCCAAAACACAATAGAAAATGTAATGGATTTAATGGTTATAATGGGAATTGTATTGGTTTTAATGGAAACTTTAATGGTGTCTACTGGTATGTGATGGATTCTATTGGTGGGATGTTAAATCCTATTGGAAAAATGTCCAAAACACACTACAAAAATGAATTTTGTAATGGTTTTACTGGAAAAAGCTAATGGCTTATAATGGTATTTTAATGGAAACCACTGGAATTTCTGTCATGGTTTCTATTGGGCTTCTATTGTTTTTTTTAGCAGGGACAGTAGGCGAGAAATCCCCAGATGTCCTACTGCTTCAGCCCAGATTCTGGAGTGTGCACCCGATGGCCACTTTTCAATCCCAGAAGCCCACGGGAGAGAATAAGTCATCATCAAACGTGATTGAGAACAGCGATGAGGGTGTTTACAAATGTGAGTATTAGAAACCAAAAACACGGTTCCTGTGTTAAAATCGCATTTGTTGAACTACTGTAGAGCAAACTGTTCAATTGTTAAAGGTGTAAACGCTAAACAGTACAGTATATTTGTGATTTTGCTGTAAAAACACGTTTTATTATGTATAACGAACAGCAGAGCTCCAGTAAGCACACGTACATTAACAAAGTGGATTTACATAAACCATATACTTCTTAAAGACGATTACTAAATGTCTATTTAATATGAGACAGGAAAATATTCTAAAAGAATTACAGATGAGCACATCACAACATAAAAACACACATCTGAGTGAGAGATGCATGTGTGCTATTATGTAGAATTCAGTTGTCAACACTGCTTTAGATGAATGTAAGTAATGTAAATAAACAAATCTACAAGTAACTAAACATGAGTTATCTATTTCATTTGTCCATTAGTACTGTTGATAAATTGAGGAACATTTGTGTTGGGTAAAAAGCGAGTTAACACATCAGCAACTACCTCAACATGTAAATGCAGTATTGAGCAGGTAAATCACAGAGGTGTGTGCATGTTACAGGGACAGATGAGACAGACGTGTGTTTATCCGGTGCAGAGTGACTGATGAAGGCTTTGAGTGAGTACACTACAGAAATGAATAAAACAGCTTTTACATTTTAAGTTGTAGTTTATTTTAATTATTGTAATTTCAAACAGAGATATTGCAGCACTTTTTTTATTTTTGATTTCTGTGCATTTGATGCAGAGCTTTTGTGGTGGAGCAGGTGACATTTTTGGAAAAAAAGAAAAACCTGAAACAACAATATAAAGTAAGATAATTTTGTTACTTCTAACACAGAAATCAAATGACATTGTGCTGTTAAAATGACTGCTTTTGTGTTGTGTTTGTGCATCTTTGTAGGATCTAAAATGTCTGCAGACTAGTGTGAGCAGTGAGGATGGAGAAGTCCACAGCAGCATCCTGGAAATGGTCGAGTGCCATGGATGATACGCTCCGTCACTACACCTGCCCTCATCTGCTTCATCAGGACCGGAAGTTGCTGTGGTCTCTTCATCCTCAGTGACCCCAGAGCTAGCTAGAGCATCTAGAAAGACCAAAAGACATTTTGGTCAAGTTTGTTCTGCTGGTTTCTGTACAATATCAGTCAATGAAACCTGAGTTTCAGAAGCTTCAAAAGCATCATCAAATAATGTCATGAAGCTTCTGAAAGTCAGGCTTCATTGACTGATACTGTATGAACAGAAACCAGCAGGACAAACTTGACCAAAATCACCTTTTGTGTTCAGAAAAAAACCCACAAGGCTTGAACACTGTGGAGGCGAGTAAATAATGACTGACTTTATATGTTTGGGTGAACTAACCCTTTAAACCACCCAAATAGAAATAGTATGAAATATATGTAAGCATTTATATTATAATAGTACCTTGAAGAAATAAACTTTAAGAAATAAGCAGCTTTATTGAGTGTGTGTGCCCAAGACACAAAAGAGCATTTACAAAAATCACATTTACATTTCTGCATTTGGCAGAGACTTTTATCCGAAGTGACTTGCAGTGCTCTTATTACAGGGACCCCAACCCCCCTGCAGCAACCTGGAGTAAAGACACACAAGGTGACAACTGCGGAGATCAAACCAGCAACCTTCTGCTTATCACTTCACTACCACAGAAGTAATGAAGCTATATCAAAAATTAGCATCTAATTGTAAACATATGAAATTAAATTTAGCAAGAAATGGAATGAGATGTGACATGAGATGTAAAATGTTTTACTTAGTGTAAATATTTTACAGGTTGTGGTGCTCATGGAGAGCAGCACACAAATGTTTGGACACAGCGGCAGCCAGATTGTCCCGCACATGTTCTCCTGCTCTTGTTCAAGGTTGTGTGGTTCATCATGGTCTTCCTCATCCTCTCTGTGTACTCAGGCAATGACAGCCTCGATGTCCGTTTTCCATCCATGATCAGATTCAGTCTGGCTGCAGCAGTGAAGGACGTGATTCACAGCAGAGACAGGTGAAGGTGGACACAGTGGTCATCTGCTTCATCAGAATAAAACTGCAGAATTGGCACAACTGTGTTGAGATGGCAGTAAATGTGGGTTCACCATCTGTAAATTCATGATTGTTAGAATAAGATTGAATAAAGCTTTGTTTCACGTGTTATTGCCTTGTGACAAGGTCATATTGACATGTGTTTTTATTTATTGTCATGGTTACTTTTATTTATTCTTTTACTCATTTATTCATGTTTCCTGTTGTTGTCAGTAAATAAAATATAATTGTTTAATTAACTTATGCATTAATTCATTACTTGACTGGACATTGAGATGTATTCACCTTGGCTGCATTTGTCTAGTGTGTATTCATGCATAGCTGTGGCATATGACAAAACAAATTACATTTTGCTTGTTTTACTAAAATTATATATAAAATTAATGTTATTATTGGTCAGCATTTATCATTATTATTGTAAATGTTGAGGGGGGGGGGCTAGCAATGTGTTCTGGGATAATCTTATTTTTTAAGTAAGTAATACTTACATTTTTCCAGTGTAAAATCAACAGTTTTCTCCAAAGGCAAGATCTACAAACAGCTGCCCGACGTCTCCTTTGTGCAGACATTGCAAACGCTGAGGAAAACTATACTAGGAAGGGTTATCGTGTTACTGATGCAATGAGGTGTTTGTGCACCTGTCGCTCTTATCTTCTTTTTATTAATATTACTGCAGAACTTATGATTACATACAAGCTCAGGGAAAGATGGTTGTTCTGTATCTTTAACAATGAACAATCATAATAGAAAACATAAATATAATTGGTTTACGTGCATCATAGTATGAGAATATATACAGAAAAAAAAGCACAATTACAAGGGTAAATATCTTTGAATAATCATAATAGTCATATAATCATAAAATGTATCAAAAAATTGCATTTGTTGTTGTTGCTATTTATAAGCCAGAGGGGTGAAACAAAGAGTTAAATTCAACAAGAAAAAGAGGAAAACAAAGAAGATTTAAGATTAAGATTTAAGATTTTTGCTTGTGGATGAAAGAATTTGAACATAAAATAAAGAAATTAACAACATATTGAAAAGACAACAATTCGGGGGTTTTCATAATAAAATATAATATCTTTAAGGATGAAACTGTGGGTCATATTAGTAGGGTTAAAAATTGTGTTTGTAAAAAACTTTGTATTTTTTGTTTATACTACAATCACAATAAAAGGGCAGCTGTTTCTTCAACAAGACCACAAAAATGAGCAAATTTCATCAAAATATTTACAGCTAGATGAATTAAACCTGTCGCTCTTATCTTTTAAGTTGTTGCGCTTGTTATAACGTCATAGATCACATGATAACGTCAACACGGCGGATGAAGTCCAGATCACATTCATACTCAACGAGATTTGGCTGAAGAGTACGTACTCTTTTAGCGCTCGTTAAGTAAGTACTTATTGAAATTAAGTACGTACTCATTGAGTATGCGATTTCGAACACAGCCAAAGTCTTCTTGCACTGGATGTGTTGGTTTCGGCCTCATTGCCAACTGCAGTCATGTCCTCATCTCATAGAACACCTGTGATTCACAACTACTTGCTAAGGAACTCACATTCAAGTAAAGTAGCCCTGTTGACAAGTTTGGGTGAGTAGGGGCAAAATGCACAAGATATACAGGTGCATCTCAATAAATTAGAATGTCATGGAAAAGTTCATTAATTTCAATAATTCAAGTCAAATTGTGAAACTCGTGTATTAAATAAATTCAATGCACACAGACTGAAGTAGTTTAAGTCTTTGGTTCTTTTAATTGTGATGATTTTGGCTCACATTTAACAAAAACCCACCAATTCACTATCTCAACAAATTAGAATATGGTGACATGCCAATCAGCTAATCAACTCAAAACACCTGCAAAGGTTTCCTGAGCCTTCAAAATGGTCTCTCAGTTTGGTTCACTAGGCTACACAATCATGGGGAAGACTGCTGATCTGACAGCTGTCCAGAAGACAATCATTGACACCCTTCACAAGGAGGGTAAGCCACAAACATTCATTGCCAAAGAAGCTGGCTGTTCACAGATTGCTGTATCCAAGCATGTTAAAAGAAAGTTGAGTAGAAGGAAAAAGTGTGGAAGAAAAAGATGCACAACCAACCGAGAGAACTGCAGCCTTATGAGGATTGTCAAGCAAAATCGATTCAAGAATTTGGGTGAACTTCACAAGGAATGGACTGAGGCTGGGGTCAAGGCATCAAGAGCCACCACACACAGACGTGTCGAGGAATTTGGCTACAGTTGTCGTATTCCTCTTGTTACGCCACTCCTGAACCACAGACAACATCAGAGGCGTCTTACCTGGGCTAGGAGAAGAAGAACTGGACTGTTGCCCAGTGGTCCAAAGTCCTCTTTTCAGATGAGAGCAAGTTTTGTATTTCATTTGGAAACCAAGGTCCTAGAATCTGGAGGAAGGGTGGAGAAGCTCATATCCCAAGTTGCTTGAAGTCCAGTGTTAAGTTTCCACAGTCTGTGATGATTTGGGGTGCAATGTCATCTGCTGGTGTTGGTCCATTGTGTTTTTTGAAAACCAAAGTCACTGCACCCGTTTACCAAGAAATTTTGGAGCACTTCATGCTTCCTTCTGCTGACCAGCTTTTTGAAGATGCTGATTTCATTTTCCAGCAGGATTTGGCACCTGCCCACACTGCCAAAAGCACCAAAAGTTGGTTAAATGACCATGGTGTTGGTGTGCTTGACTGGCCAGCAAACTCACCAGACCTGAACCCCATAGAGAATCTATGGGGTATTGTCAAGAGGAAAATGAGAAACAAGAGACCAAAAAATGCAGATGAGCTGAAGGCCACTGTCAAAGACACCTGGGCTTCCATACCACCTCAGCAGTGCCACAAACTGATCACCTCCATGCCACGCCGAACTGAGGCAGTAATTAAAGCAAAAAGAGTCCCTACCAAGTATTGAGTACATATACAATAAATGAACATACTTTCCAGAAGGCCAACAATTCACTAAAAAATTTTTTTTTTTTTTTTTTGGTCTTATGAAGTATTCTAATTCGTTGTTGAATTGGTGGCTTTTTGTTAAATGTGAGCCAAAATCATCACAATTAAAAGAACCAAAGACTTAAATTACTTCAGTCTGTGTGCATTGAATTTATTTAATACACGAGTTTCACAATTTGAGTTGAATTACTGAAATAAATGAACTTTTCCACAACATTCTAATTTAGTGAGATGCACCTGTAGTACTCAGTGGCCTGTAGTTGGCAATATCACATCTTTTGTAGCAGAAATAAACTGCTGCAGAAATGCTAGGTGCCATGAAAAATGTGATGTGTAACTGCAAAATTTATTTCAAATGTAGTGGACTAAAGAGTACAGATACTCATTCAAAAATGTAGTAAAGTAGAGTGTAAAAGTTCCTCATATCATTGATACTCAGTAAAACTACAAAGTATCCAAAAAGATACTCAAGTACAGTAATTAGCTACATTTACTAAAATATTTTAAACCTTTGGTCCTGCGGGAGTGCAGGTCTCTAATTGGGGCACCCAAGTTAGACCCCTAATGTCGTCACGACATAACATCTCCATTCCCTCCATCAGGGAACGAGATAACCGAGACGTTTTAAAAAACACCTTTTTTATGTAACTTGTGCTGAAGTTTATTTAACTAATTTTTGGCCACTGTGCAAACTTCTTAGTTAATTGTTACAACAAACTATATGTAATTGAATTTAGTGCCCAATTAAAAAAAACTTTTGTCATGTTAACTTGTGTTGAAGTTTATTTAACTCATAATTTTAAGTCAACCATGTAAACTTCTTGGATAATTGTTACAACAAACTACAGGTGCTGGTCATATAATTAGAATATCATCAAAAAGTTGATTTATTTCACTAATTCCATTCAAAAAGTGAAACTTGTATATTATATTCATTCATTACACACAGACTGATATATTTCAAATGTTTATTTCTTTTAATTTTGATGATTAGAGCTTACAGCTCATGAAAGTCAAAAATCAGTATCTCAAAATATTAGAATATTACTTAAGACCAATACAAAGAAAGGATTTTTAGAAATCTTGGCCAACTGAAAAGTATGAAAATGAAAAGTATGAGCATGTACAGCACTTAATACTTAGTTGGGGCTCCTTTTGCCTGAATTACTGCAGAAATGCGGCGTGGCATGGAGTCGATCAGTCTGTGGCACTGCTCAGGTGTTATGAGAGCCCAGGTTGCTCTGATAGTGGCCTTCAGCTCATCTGCATTGTTGGGTCTGGTGTCTCTCATCTTCCTCTTGACAAATACCCCATAGATTCTCTATGTGGTTCAGGTCAGGCGAGTTTGCTGGCCAATCAAGCACAGTAACACTATGGTCATTGAACCAGCTTTTGGTACCTTTGGCAGTGCGGGCAGGTGCCAAGTCCTGCTGGAAAATGAAATCAGCATCTCCATAAAGCTTGTGAACAGAAGGAAGCATGAAGTGCTCTAAAATCTCCTGGTAGATGGCTGCGTTGACTTTGGACTTCAGAAAACACAGTGGACCAACACCAGCAGATGACATGGCAGCCCAAATCATCACAGACTGTGGAAACTTCACACTGGACTTCAAGCAACGTGGATTATGTGCCTCTCCACTCTTCCTTCAGACTCTGGGACCTTGATTTCCAAATGAAATGTAAAATTTACTTTCATCTGAAAAGAGGACTATGGACCACTGAGCAACAGTCCAGTTCTTTTTCTCCACAGCCCAGTTAAGATGCTTCTGACATTGTCTCTGGTTCAGAAGTGGCTTGGTAGCCCTTTTCCTGAAGACGTCTGAGCGTGGTGACTCTTGATGCACTGAGTCCAGCTTCAGTTCTCTCCTTGTGAAGCTCTCCCAAGTGTTTGAATTGGCTTTGCTTGACTGTATTCTCAAGCTTGCGGTCATCCCTGTTGCTTATGCACCTTTTCCTACCCAAATTCTTCCTTCCAGTCAACTTTGCATTTAATATGCTTTGATACAGCACTCTGTAAACAGCCACACCTTTCAGTAATGACCTTCTGTGATTTACCCTCTTTGTGGAGGGTGTCAATGTTTGTCTTCTGGATCATTGCCAAGTCAGCAGTCTTCCCCATTATTGTGGTTTCAAAGAACAAGAGATACCCAGAATTTATACTGTAGGGCTGGTCATTTATTCAAACTCAAATGTAAATATTCTAATATTTTGAGATACTGATTTTTGACTTTCATGAGCTGTAAGCTCTAATCATCAAAATTAAAAGAAATAAACATTTGAAATATATCAGTCTGTGTGTAATGAATGAATATAATATACAAGTTTCACTTTTTGAATGGAATTAGTGAAATAAATAAACTTTTTGATGATATTCTAATTATAGGACCAGCACCTGTATACTGTATGTATTTAATTTAGTGCACAATTAAGTTGAGTGGACTTACATTTGAAAGTTGATACAATATTCAATCTAAAGTTATGACAACAAAACAATGTTAAAAAAACAAGTTGAAACAACAAAATCTGGCACGATCTCTAGCAGAAGTGCCCGCGAGCTCTACTAGAGGGGACCCCATCCTGTATCTTCTACCATTCGCCCCCGGACTCCATTTCCCATAATCCTTTGCCTGGACTCATCATCAATTGCAATCACCTGTCTCTCATCACCTCATCAGTCTCACACCATAAGAATAGCACACACAGGCTCACATTGCTGGTGACTGAACGTTCAAAAGTTTTCCTAGTTTCCTGTGTGTTCCTTGTTTTCTGAGTTTTGCCTTGCCTTAGTGTTTTTGACCCTGGACTGTTTCTTTGATTCTGATTGTTTGCTGCCTGCCCTTACCATCGCCTGTTATCTGTATTACTCTTTTGCCTCTGCCTTGGATATAACTGTTTTCTGTTACTGGACCTTGCCTGTATGACTACGCCTTGTCGAATAAAACCTGCATTTGGATCCCCAACTCCGTTGTCGCCTCCCTTGTTACAAAATCATTATTTTTGAATAACTCAAATGATCAGTTTCAATGAACTTAAAATTGAGGCAACCAGGTTACTTACTTTTTTAAGATAAACCAACAAATCATTTTTACAGTGCAAGTACCACTTCTAAAAAGATAAAAATGTAGCTTTAAAAAAGCGTGCAGAAAATTAGTCTCTCAAATTAGTCTTAATACTTATTTTCTTGAAAGTATTTCATACAAAAAAATAAAATAAAATAAAATAATATAAAATAAAAAAAGTTACTGACTTTTGATTCTATTTGAGCTTCTATTTTGAGTTCCTGTATATTCTGACTCTCTGACAAGCAATTGTTGGGTTGCTGGTTAAGTGTTGGTTCATTAGACATCTTTTTTTTTCTGCATGAAGATTAGCCTGCTGCCTTGAAGAAATTTTTACAGCTGACTGCAACTAAAACCAGTATGTCAGTGTACAATTAATGCTTAATGTTCACCTGATAACATTGCATATCATAAAGTTTAGCAACAAGTGACAGTAACTAGTTGCAAAGTGTGTTTTTTATGTTTTTTTGTGTGTTTTTTTTTTACAAACTTCAAAGTATACTAATCCAAAGGTGTAAAAACAATAACAGTCAGCAAACATGAGCATATTGTACCATGTTACTTAACGCAGTTCACTGGAGGACAGGATGTGGTTTCACACTGTCAGTGAATTCAAGACTTCTGAGAAACATACAGCTTGATGAGAATGTGCTATAAAAATAGATTTTTTTTCCTTTTTTGTAACATTTTAAACAGGTTTGTGAAAATTAAGTGGCACTTAGCAAGATCACTGTTCAAATCTTCTGTATTTGGAGCTGTTCAGATTCACCTCTGAATTCATCCTCCATTAATGAAGATCTTTCATGAGGGGTAGTTGAACTTTGACCAAGATCCTCCATTTTGACTCGTTCAGCTTCAGGTTCTTTGGTTCCTGCTGCTTGGTGCCACATACATCCAATTATAAATAGGGGAGAAAGCTCAGACCCAGCATGGCCAGTGCCACTATCTGAAGCAAAAAAATATAACATTTAGAGCAATTTATAACATTTTAAATTGATGAATCTCATCTTCATTGACATCAAACAGAATTAAATCATCCCATTGATTCACTCACCTGGGAAGTATTTCGATAACCAGGAAATTTCATTCGCTTTTCAGTGATGTTGTCATATTTTATCAAAGGGTGACACCATGTTGTTGAAGCAGATATATCTGTGTGAACCATCAATGCTTCCCAGGAGGTTTTCGTACAGGCAATGTATTGTCCATCAAAGAACGTCAGCATGATGCAGACAGCAGCTGGAATGATGCAGGTTAAAATGGAGATCAGACACTTTGTTTTGCATTGTGGGCTTTGAATATAAAACATGAGTGCACTGGAGAACAGTAGCCTGGTAATACCAAACTCTGCTACTTCGCTTTGCTTCGTAGACAGAGTCTGGAAGGGCATAATTGACAAGCGTTTACTTTCTCGTGGCTTGCCTGAAGTTTAAAATCATTGGCCGGGTCAGCCGCCTCGAACTTCCACTGTAAACACAGGTAGGCGGTGAAAACAAAACCATCGAGCGAAATACCAGAGTGAAGATGGCCTTCTTCAAGCAGTGGATGGGCCTCAAGGAGAGGAATTCTTCTTTGACAAACATTGACATGATATATGGAAGACACTAAGGGCCAAATACCCAATGCAAACTGATTCAGGGTTCCTAAAAGGGGAGCCAGTGGGGGAATCTGATAACCCCACTACTTAAATCTAAAGGCAACTGAGGAATGCTGGGAAGAAGAACTGGAGAGAGATCCAGGGCATGACAAGGTACTGACAGCACTCTTCAGGACTACCATTGTGGAAGCCATGCCTGCAGCAGTTTTGAACTCCAAGACAAACAATGAGTTCAGAGATCATGTGGTTCATGTTGTGGAACAGTAGACAAGAACCAAAGATGAAGGACCAGGAGAAGGAGCTGCAAAGAAAGCTGACTCAGCTACAGCTTGAGGAGCTGCTCAATAAGAAGAAAAAGGTCCAAGCTGTGCAGAAGGAAAATCATTCAGCAGTGATGGCACCAGTTAACACTCCAGTGCCAATCAATCCACCTTTAAAGTCACAACAGAGGTGTTCAGCTTGGATTAGGACTTGGCTTTCTGCAGGCCAGTCAAGTTCTTCCACACTGACTCAATCAATCATTTCTTTTTGAACCTTGCCTTGTACACAGAGGCATTGTCATGTTAGAATAGAAAAGGGTCCTGTCCAAACTGTTGCTTTAAAATTAGAAGCACACAATTCCCTAGAATATCATTATATGCTTAAACATTAAGATTTGTACTCATGGAAATTACTAAAGTAGTCAAACCTGTTCATTAAAAGGGGGTGACCCAATACTTTTGGCAATATAGTGTATATCACTCAGTTAATTAGAGGGCATCAGTAAAGTGCCCCGACCACAAACAGGGGGACAAATTATTACTTTTTTGGGGATGACAGGTTTTAGTGCAGGTTGAATTGACGATTATGCAATCAAAGCAGCTCCACTTAGAGCACTAGTGAAACATGTGGGCCATCAAAATCTTAGAGCACTCTTGATGTGGACTACTGATGCATTAATAGCATTTGAATCATTGAAAAAAAAAGAGGTACAGAATGCTCCTGTCTTTACCACACCCACGTGGGACAAACCATTCTATTTGTATGTTGCAAACATATACAAGTCAATCCAGTTATCTCAGAGGACAATGATACAATGCAATAATGTAGTAGATAAATATTCTAGAAATGTGAAGGAGCAATAATGGCAATTGATGTTGCATTCATGCAACATCAAGCTACACCATATGAAATTAGTGTATGGCAACAAAAGAGGAGCAACACATAATGCAAATGGATTTTGACAATTTCATGAGAGCCATATGATTGCTCCTTATCTCTGACGCGCATGGTTTTGACCATTGCGCGAGGGGGGAAGTGAATAAAAAATAAAAAAAATAAATAAAGCGACAAGGATATTGGTCACCTTGTTTGCAAGCAATGGTGGAGGAGTATTTATCTGAATGCAAAGTTCAAACATCTAGTAATGGACTATGTAGACATGATAAAAATCAATCGGAAGCAATAGAACACTGAGTAAGATTACTACAAGGGGTGACAATATAGGAGGGGACCTAAATGAATCTGTACAGTCCCTGCAAAAAATACAAGGAGTGAAAAGAGCAAATAAGGCAGAGCCAAGCATATACATACATTTGAATGGCCGAGCAAGGGAATACTAGAGCAATTTAAGGCAAGAATGAGATAAAATATGGATTTAAATCAAAATTCATAATATAGATAACCCCTAACAAGAATATAGAGTGGATAAACTATATTTATTGCAATCAGAAAAGATTTATTAACTATACTGATGATGCATAGAAAAACATTGAACTGGTTGTTGGTCGAAAAGGCGTATGTGTAATGTTTGGACCTGACTGTTGCAGTTATACCCCAAATAATACAGTTTTGGCTCATTCACCAAAGCAATGGAGAGAATAAAAAACCTGAGAGATGAAGTGACTGAGAACGCTGAAACAGACATATATACTTGGGCAAATTGGTCAAAGTCTCTTTAAGACAAGTCATGTCACTCGGCGGCCATCTTTGAAACGCCTCTCAGGCATGCAAGTGCAGCTCCTGTCTCTTTGAATGGGGAAACATCAAATTCTCCAAAACTGTTCACTAAGCTTACGATTAAATTTCATATTTGAAATCACCAAAGAAATCTGACAACAACTGTATCATTAATGTTGTTTCTTTTGCTCAAATAGCCTTATAAAAAGCTTATTTCCCAGGCTAGATCGGCCAGTGCACATGCGCAGTCCTGAGCACACGTCTCAGAACGCTGACTGTTTCTATAGCAACCGTGACTTCTAACGGCAGCTGCAGTGACATGCTGACTTTACTGATTAGCGATTGGCTCTTTCATTCAGAAGGCGGGGCTTCCTGCGGTTGAGCAGCCATATTGAGCATTGCATTTTTACCCATTCAAAACTAGTGACACGTCTTGGGTATTCTATAGTCTTTGGATTGGTTTGATTCACTTTTTGGGGCTTGGGGAGAATGGTTAACTAAAGTGGGCATCATAATAGGAATTGTTGTTGTTATGTTTCTTCTGCTGTATTGTACCTTTCATCAGATCAGTGCTGGCCAGTGCTGCAGCCAAACAGATGATAAATTTGTCAGTGAGACCAACTGGAATTGACACTGGGTGTTTAATCGTGCATACAGTGGGACCTGGACTGGATGAATTGGGTGAATTTGTTTATAGCCTTCCTGAAAAACAATAGAGTGTCATCACTGGAAAATATGAATAGAAGAAAGGATCGACGAGCACCTCAGTGCTTAGCAGCATGAGTAGATTCAACTGGAGGTTTAAAAACCCACTATCTACTCCAACACCGGATAGTGCTGGAGGGCAATGATATTTGCCTAAAAGCTCCTCTGGCAACAAAGGACAGCATCACCAGTTAGCGCTCCAGGCTACTGGAAACGCTTGGAGTTCCTCTGGCAGTGTGGGATAAACCAGTGCATCATATATTGCATTACATTACTTTGTTTTTACTAATTTTGATATTTGATAAGTTTAATCATTTAACTAGTCATCCATATACTTTACATAACCATGACAACCATGGGCAAGGCTAAATCATTCCATGCACATGCTTTGATACACATGGCCAATTGGTTCATTGTTCATTGACCCCCAAGAATGTATAGGTAGGGAAGCAGATTATTTTACTCTTCTCTAGTCAATCGTGAGGAGAGATGTTTGGATCTGACTTCCTCTGGAGTGCAGCATCATAAAGAAGCCATTTGTTAAGAGGTAATGGAGGACCATTATTGGTTCATAGATGGATAGAAGGATAGATGGACTTGTGGTGTTGCACTCTGGGCAAAGGGTTTAGTGGTGAGACTTGGTAAAGTCTCAGAGGGGGGAATATATTGTGCAATTTTACTATATATTATGTTATTTACTCAATATAGTATTATCTTACTTAAAATATTATGTATGGTTATAAAAGTAATCAACAGACTGATCAATATGCTGATTATTACAATACTGGAAGTCTTAATACAGATTGTGAGTCTTAAGGGGCCATCCAGTGGACAGTACTGGTGTCTTCCATTAGATTGTACCAGTGAACTTAAATAACCCGATGAACTGGGTGATTTCCAGGATATGACAATAATGATATATGTCTCATGTGACCACCTCCAACCAATAGGAGGCCGTAGAATAAAAGTTTTTTTTTAAAATGGCATATCTGCACAAATTCCACCATTAAAAATGGACCAGGTGGGCTGGTAATAAATTGTGGCAAACCAGACAGGCATAAACAATCCACCTTTTTCCTGCCGTAAAAATGGGCGTGGCCATTTGTAAATTCTATGGTTCTAGCTTCCGGTCTCATTCGCGTCCAGCTATTTTTAGCTGTACAAAACAGTTTGTTTTGCTGCTTGATATTGAAAATTGGTGTGTCTTATCATATTATTTTAATGTATTATCTTAATTATGATCACACTGGTTTGTAGTGCAAACAGTTTTAGCGTTTACTGCACGTTGTTATTCTCCTCGTTAAGTCTCACCCATAGGCTTACTTCCGTGTTGAAGAAAAAGCTGGATAAAAAAACAGAACTACCAAATATGATTCGCTTGGACAGATATAAAGGTGGATGCCCCAATGGACAGAGATTAGATGCAGCGGCTGTCATCTCGGCTTTGTTGCTGTGGTCAATAAAGTCTTATTTTGACATCTGGAACTCTGCTTCTTGAGCTTTATTGACAAATTTGAGAAGACCATCGTTTGCTTCCACAACACCCTTAGCTGGACTTATATGTTCGCAGCTGCGAACAAGAGCTTGTGGTTTACCACTTGTGAGATAGTATAAGATAGTATAGCCTGTCTTGAGTGTAAGAACTAGCTCAGATTCTTTTTTTTTAGGGAATTGAATCTTACGATCCAGTTCGATTTGATTTGATTGAACGGATTCAAAATTTATAGCTTACACTTCATCAACAAGTCATCCAGCGTCATAGTAGAATTTAGTGTATCTTACCAATTCTGTTGGTATTACTCCATGGCCAGCGATAATACAGACAAAATGTTTTTGTTTTTTTTTAAACTATGAGCAAGGTAACAAAGATCGACAGCTCAAGGCAGTAACTTATCAAGCACATAAACACAAACACTGCTCTTTAAAATGAAACAAAAGTTTATTTGAGTTACTTTTATACATTAAACTAAACTAAAATACATGGAACTAAATCATTGAAACACACACACAATCCTGAAGATGAGATTTACGATGTTTGCATGAAGTTCCCAAAATTCTAGTACTTGCTACTAGTTCTTAAATCTTAGGCCTCACCCTGAAAAAAATCGCAAAGCAGAGATTTGGCGTATCTTTCCTGCTTAAAGTTTTGTGCCAGTTTTCCAGCTAGCAAGGAGATTTCGTTTGTTTTACTTGCGTTTTGGTGAGAGCTGACAGCGGGTTTCCTTGATGGCTAGTCTCAGGGGAATCCCGGCGCTTCCGATTGGTTGCTGACCGGTCGTTCGGATGACGTCTTTTGGGAAAGCCCTAGCAGTGATTGGTTAGTTGCCTGGTTCTGTGAGCGTAACGTGCTCATTCTTCGGGGAGTCTGTTTTGCAAAGACTTTAGGTTTTGAAGATTTCTGGCAGAGTCAGGAGGTTTCAACAAAGTGTTTGAGTTCTGGATGGCAAGAATGCTAGTTGCTTGTTGGAGTAGTCATTTCAGCAGTTCGAGCAATTCAAACAGTTCCTTTTGGTCACTTGGTTTTAACCGAGCCGATTTGGTCCTTCCCACGGAGTGATCTTCCAATCAGACGTTGTTACAGCTAGGCTTAGCCATGCCCCGTACTGTTCCTCTTCAGGCACAAATTGACATAATGCTGTATCTGTCACATGAGGAAATATCCTAGAAGATTTTCTTGGTACTTCTATAAAGTGTTGTAACATGTACAGGTGCATCTCAATAAAGTAGAATGCTGTGGAAAAGTTAATTTATTTCAGTAATTCAACTCAAATTGTGAAACTCGTGTATTAAATAAATTCAATGCACACAGACTGAAGTAGTTTAAGTCTTTGGTTCTTTTAATTGTGATGATTTTGGCTCACATTTAACAAAAACCCACCAATTCACATGCCAATCAGTTAATCAACTCAAAACACCTGCAAAGGTTTCCTGAGCCTTCAAAATGGTCTCTCAGTTTGGTTCACTAGGCTACACAGTCATGGGGAAAACTGCTGATCTGACAGTTGTCCAGAAGACAATCATTGACACCCTTCACAAGGAGGGTAAGCCACAAACATTCATTGCCAAAGAAGCTGGCTGTTCACAGAGTGCTGTATCCAAGCATGTTAAAAGAAAGTTGAGTGGAAGGAAAAAGTGTGGAAGAAAAAGATGCACAACCAACCGAGAGAACTGCAGCCTTATGAGGATTGTCAAGCAAAATCGATTCAAGAATTTGGGTGAACTTCACAAGGAATGGACTGAGGCTGGGGTCAAGGCATCAAGAGCCACCACACACAGACGTGTCAAGGAATTTGGCTACAGTTGTCGTATTCCTCTTGTTAAGCCACTCCTGAACCGCAGACAACGTCAGAGGCATCTTACCTGGGCTAAGGAGAAGAAGAACTGGACTGTTGCCCAGTGGTCCAAAGTCCTCTTTTCAGATGAGAGCAAGTTTTGTATTTCATTTGGAAACCAAGGTCCTAGAATCTAGGGGAAGGGTGGAGAAGCTCATAGCCCAAGTTGCTTGAAGTCCAGTGTTAAGTTTCCACAGTCTGTGATGATTTGGGGTGCAATGTCATCTGCTGGTGTTGCTCCATTGTGTTTTTTGAAAACCAAAGTCACTGCACCCATTTACCAAGAAATTTTGGTTAAATGACCATGGTGTTGGTGTGCTTGACTGGCCAGCAAACTCACCAGACCTGAACCCCATAGAGAATCTATGGGGTATTGTCAAGAGGAAAATGAGAAACAAGAGACCAAAAAATGCATATGAGCTGAAGGCCACTGTCAAAGACACCTGGGCTTCCAGACCACCTCAGCAGTGCCACAAACTGATCACCTCCATGCCACGCCGAACTGGGGCAGTAATTAAAGCAAAAGGAGCCCCTACCAAGTATTGAGTACATATACAGTAAATGAACATACTTTCCAGAAGGCCAACAATTCACTAAAAATGTTGTTTTTTTTATTGGTCTTATGAAGTATTCTAATTTGTTGAGATAGTGAATTGGTGGGTTTTTGTTAAATGTGAGCCAAAATCATCACAATTAAAAGAACCACAGACTTAAACTACTTCAGTCTGTGTGCAGTGAATTTATTTAATACACGAGTTTCACAATTTGAGTTGAATTACTGAAATAAATGAACTTTTCCACGACATTCTAATTTATTGAGATGCACCTGTATATAATACCCAATTTTCATTCATTTCTAAGTTCTGCACTTGTCGCGACCATTTGTTTGACACTAAACTTCAATAACTAAGCTTTATCTGCTAAAAGGGGTTATAAAACTTTGATTAAACTTCACAGGTTACAATAAACACTTCAAGCATATAGAAGACATAATACACATTATTTGTAAATATAGTGCTCTAATAGCAGTGGTAATAACTGGTTGTCTTTTAAAATCACCATTGAATTTTTCTGTTCTTTGTCTGTAAAAGAAAAGAGTTGAAAGCCCAGAAGCGCAGGAAGCAGATGGTCAACAGCGCGGGTCATGGGATGTCGTGCTGTACAGATCCTGTGTGCGTTTGCAGGCCTGAGGGTATCAGCGAATTATCCTTTTCCTGTACCTGCACTGGTTCCATACATAGGCTTCACGAGACGCCATGAGGCTTCTCTCAACCATGCGTTGTGACACAGAACTCTTTTAATTCTTAATACAAAAGTTCTTTGTGGTCTTCGGATTAGATTAGTTCTTTATCACTCTTCCAATTTCTTCTGAGGAGATAACGACAAGGCATCGACAGGAAATCGACCCAGATCATTGGTGTCATGTGATAGTGTGATTAGTTTTTAGACCTCATGATGAAATGACACAGAACGGACACAGTAAGACCTCTGTGTCCATTCACAGAGGTCTTACATGAGGATTATTAGTCTTGTTCTCAATCGAGTGCTCGAATGCCCTTATGAAAGAAATGTAGGCAAGAGGATCTCCAGAAAATATTGGCACATCTCTTTGAGGTAATTGGGATAAGCTCTGCTGCTTGACCAACAACTCAGTTATTTCATTTTGGCGTTGCATTACATTGAACAGATATCTGCCATCATCAATCGACTGTTGAGTGTTACCATGGCATGATCTGTGGTTTGTTGAGATGGTCTCTGGATAGAGCTTTGATCCTGGGTGCTTGACATAGGCTCAGACTTTCTACACAGGTTAGATACTGGCTGAACTTGCCGTTCCTTTTGGCCTTTGAATGAATCACCAGCTTGTGACCCAATCTGTGACCTGTAATAATCATTCATGCCATCTTGACCTTCTTCATACTCTTTTAACACTTTGAGTTCAGCATTTGAAGCAGCAATTTCTGTATCCAGTTATAGCTGTTCTCCTATGATTTCAATCTCAACACTTCAGCCTCTAATTCTTGCTTCGTTCTTAAAGCAGATGCTCGGGCTAAAAGTGTTGCACGCTTACACTGCAAAAAATGATTTTCTTAGATTTTTTTGTCTTGTTTCCAGCCAAAATATCTAAAAATTCTTAAATCAAGAAGGATTTTCTAGACAAGTAAAAATTATTTTGTTTTCAGCAAAAACAAGTCAAAATCAAGTGAGTTTTTGCTCGAAACAAGCTAAATAATCTGCCAATGGAGTAAGAAAATTAATCTTGTTTTCTGTTTGAAAAATGCTCATTAGACCCATTTCTTTATTTGTGGTTGAAACCCATTTGTTCACATTAAACAAACTGCTCGAAATGTTCAATGTTGGGTTGAAACCAGTTAATCTGATCTTCTTTCCCATCTTCGTCAGGCAACATGAGTAACATTTCAGCATGACAAATCTGGCAACAAAAAAAAACACACATTCAGTTCCTTTACAGCAGTCTTCGCATCTTCTTTATCTTGCATTAATCTGTCAATGTCATTCGTTTTGCATGTTAACGGTGCCAATTTCCCTTGTCTTTCATTCTCAAATCGATTAATTTTCTCTTCAGCCGCCTTTGCAGTAGGCTTTGGCTCCCTCCTGTGGCTCCCTCATTACCCGGCACGTTTGCATGCACAGAATCATCTGCCATTCTGCTTAATTAGAAAGCGATCTTCACGCAAACTATCGCAGTTAAAATGAGATGCTACAATCGTTTCTAGTCTTCTAAACATTCACAAACTCCATTTGTGAAAAGACTTCCATCACAGTACCTTCAATCCTTTCTAACTCCTGAACGTCCTGAATCCAAACAGTGTTTTGTCGCGAGCCGCCCTCCACTTTCTTAATGAGCAGGGGTTTTTACTTTGTTGTATAATAAGCTTCTCTATTCTTTCGGGAAAAGAATTGACTCGGGTCTTCGTTCAAATTTCAATCGTTTACTGAATGTTCTGGTACAATGAACAGAAACAAATAAACTCCGGTCAAAAACTGTGTTGCTCCGTCTTTCTTTCCTTCTTAAAAAGAGCACCCCCTTAAAGGCATTCCAATAATAAACGGAGCAAACCATTACAGAATAAACATGGGGGGTGTTTAACCAATGTACATATAAATCCAAATATATTAAAATATCTATTCAAGCACTTTTAACTTTAATGTTACATTATTATTTAAATTATGGCTCTTACATTTACATAAAGCACGAAATGAATATAAATAAACATTAGAAAGTATTTTATGTCGACCGCGGAACACACCATTTGTGACCCTGGACCACAAGACCAGTCTTAAGTGTCAATTTTTCGAAATTCTGAATAAATAAGCTTTCCATTGATGTATGGTTTGTTAGGACAATATTTGGTCGAGATACAACTATTTGAAAATCTGGAATCTGAGGGTGCAAAAAAAATCTAAATATTGAGAAAATCGCCTTTAAAGTTGTCCAAATGAAGTTCTTAGCACTGCATATTACTAATCAAAAATTAAGTTTTTATACATTTACGGTAAGAAATTTACAAAATATCTTCATGAAACATGATCTTTACTTAATATCCTAATGATTTTTGGCATAAAAGAAAAATTTATAATTTTGACCCATACAATGTATTTTTGGCTATTGCTACAAATATACCCCAGCGACTTAAGACTGGTTTTGTGGTCCAGGGTCACATTTTTCAAGTTTAAGTCCGCTGAAGTTAATCTACTCTCCTCCTGTCTGATTTGTGGTTAAGGCTGGAAGGGATAGGTTAGCAGTTAGCTGGTTTGAAAACAGAAGAGCGCACATGTGCATATATAGCTCCCATTCGGGGCGAAGTTCACAGGATTTTGTCCACATAATGATAAGAGCACACATTTTAACATATTATTTTATTATTTAACACTCAGTATTTTAACTTAAGCGCTGCAAGCCATGCATACAGTGCCGGACATGACAGGTTTTCTGTTACGCAAAACAAGTACTTTAAAGGAATTCCTTAACTTATTACCATTACTGTGGCAGCCAACAGCAGCACAGCAAGCAGGGCCGTGCACAGACCTTTTGAGGGGCATGTGCTTAAACTGAAAAAGGGCACCCGCCCCACACATTTTATTTTATTTTTTGGGGTCACATGTTAATGACAATTTAAATAACATAGAATAATAGTCTCAAAAGCTTTAGATTTATTCACTATTAATAACCATAATAATAATATAGTTTGAAGAAAAATATATATATTTTTTTAGCTAGGGCCTATTCTGTTTGGTTTTATAAGCTAATTTGTATTATTTGGTTAACATGTTTATTTATGTCAAGTCAAGTCACCTTTATTTATATAGCGCTTTTAACAATACAGATTGTGTCAAAGCAACTTTACAGTATCAAATAGGAAAATAGTGTGTCAATAATGTAAAATGACAAGATTAAATATTACATTTTCAGTTAATGGCATTTCATTATTGAATTCAGTGATGTCATCTTCCACCTCAGTTCAATTTAATTAGTATCTGTGCAATCAAGTCGACGATATCGCTGGAAAATAAGTGTCCCCAACTAAGCAAGCCAGAGGCGACAGCGGCAAGGAACCAAAACTTCATCGGTGACAGAATGGAGAAAAAAAACGTTGAGAGAAACCAGGCTCAGTCGGGAGGCCAGTTCTCCTCTGACCAGACGAACCAGCAGTTCAATTCCAACTGCAGCAAAGTCAGATTGTGCAGA
Source organism: Onychostoma macrolepis (assembly GCF_012432095.1). Classification (NCBI taxonomy): domain Eukaryota; kingdom Metazoa; phylum Chordata; class Actinopteri; order Cypriniformes; family Cyprinidae; genus Onychostoma; species Onychostoma macrolepis. Next base: position 5,711,747 of record NC_081173.1, read on the forward strand.
GGACTCATCTGGTTCCCGAGGTCTTGTCCCGATGGCCGTCTAGGTGACGAGGTCCTCACTGGGGATCTGTCTCTGGGGCTCATCTAGGTGTCCTGGTCTCTGTTGACGTTCAGGGCTGTAGAGGTCGTCTCAAGGTGCTGATCCACCATCTGATCTGAATACGGACTGGATCGGGCGGCTACAGGGGCCTTGGAATAAGAAAGAAACAGACTAATATTAGATGCCATTCTTCTTTTGCTGTAACGAGTACATCGGGTGTTATGGGAAGTGTTCCCTGTTCTGGTTGATCTAATTAATGCAGCCTAACAATCCTTTAACGGATTTGAATATTAGAAGTGTATTAGTGTGTTATGTGTACGCCAGGTTAAAGAGATGGGTCTTTAATCTAGATTTGAACTGACAGAGTGTGTCTGCCTCCCGAACAGTGTTAGGTAGATTGTTCCAGAGATTGGGTGCTAAATAGGAATAGGATCTGCCGCCCGCAGTCAATTTTGATATTATAGGTATTATCAAACGGCCAGAGTTTTGAGAACGCAGCGGACGTGGAGGACTATAATGCGATAAGAGCTCGCTCAAGTACTGAGGAGCTAAACCATTCAGGGCTTTATAAGTAATTAACAAGATTTTAAAATCTATCCGATGTTTGATAGGGAGCTGGTGCAGTGTTGACAAAACCGGGCTAATGTGGTCATACTTATTCAAATTCCAGTCAAAATGTCATTGAGAAGAGGGGAAGGTATAGCAATAAGTCAAGTATTTTTGCCAAACTATTTTGAAATTTAATTTAAATAATTATGTCCAACACAATTAAAGTCAAAATGGGAGATTATAAAAAAACCTAGCCATACTGTCAATATAGCACAGGGTTCCTCAATTAGTTTTCGCCGAGGGATGAATTCTGCCAACAATACCAAGTCAAGGGCCACTGACCTATATATATACAGTATATACAGGTGCTGGTCATATAATTAGAATATCATCAAAAGTTGATTTATTTCACTAATTCCATTCAAAAGTGAAACTTGTATATTATATTCATTCATTACACACAGACTGATATATTTCAAATGTTTATTTCTTTTAATTTTGATGATTAGAGCTTACAGCTCATGAAAGTCAAAAATCAGTATCTCAAAATATTAGAATATTACTTAAGACCAATACAAAGAAAGGATTTTTAGAAATCTTGGCCAACTGAAAAGTATGAAAATGAAAAGTATGAGCATGTACAGCACTCAATACTTAGTTGGGGCTCCTTTTGCCTGAATTACTGCAGCAATGCGGCGTGGCATGGAGTCGATCAGTCTGTGGCACTGCTCAGGTGTTATGAGAGCCCAGGTTGCTCTGATAGTGGCCTTCGGCTCATCTGCATTGTTGGGTCTGGTGTCTCTCATCTTCCTCTTCACAATACCTCATAGATTCTCTCTGGGGTTCAGGTCAGGCGAGTTTGCTGGCCAATCAAGCACAGTAACACTATGGTCATTGAACCAGCTTTTGGTACCTTTGGCAGTGCGGGCAGGTGCCAAGTCCCGCTGGAAAATGAAATCAGCATCTCCATAAAGCTTGTCAACAGAAGGAAGCATGAAGTGCTCTAAAATCTCCTGGTAGATGGCTGCGTTGACTGTGGACTTCAGAAAACACAGTGGACCAACACCAGCAGATGACATGGCAGCCCAAATCATCACAGACTGTGGAAACTTCACACTGGACTTCAAGCAACATGGATTCTGTGCCTCTCCACTCTTCCTTCAGACTCTGGGACCTTGATTTCCAAATGAAATGTAAAATTTACTTTCATCTGAAAAGAGGACTTTGGACCACTGAGCAACAGTCCAGTTCTTTTCTCCACAGCCCAGTTAAGATGCTTCTGACATTGTCTCTGGTTCAGAAGTGGCTTGGTAGCCCTTTTCCTGAAGACGCCTGAGCGTGGTGACTCTTGATGCACTGAGTCCAGCTTCAGTTCTCTCCTTGTGAAGCTCTCCCAAGTGTTTGAATTGGCTTTGCTTGACTGTATTCTCAAGCTTGCGGTCATCCCTGTTGCTTATGCACCTTTTCCTACCCAAATTCTTCCTTCCAGTCAACTTTGCATTTAATATGCTTTGATACAGCACTCTGTAAACAGCCACACCTTTCAGTAATGACCTTCTGTGACTTACCCTCTTTGTGGAGGCGTCAATGTTCGTCTTCTGGATCATTGCCAAGTCAGCAGTCTTCCCCATTATTGTGGTTTCAAAGAACAAGAGATACCCAGAATTTATACTGTAGGGATGGTCATTTATTCAAACTCAAATGTAAATATTCTAATATTTTGAGATACTGATTTTTGACTTTCATGAGCTGTAAGCTCTAATCATCAAAATTAAAAGAAATAAACATTTGAAATATATCAGTCTGTGTGTAATAAATGAATATAATATACAAGTTTCACTTTTGAATGGAATTAGTGAAATAAATAAACTTTTTGATGATATTCTAATTATATGACCAGCACCTGTATATATATATATATATATATATAATTCTTATTGTTACAATTATTATATTATTGTTGCTTTTGTTAAAATAGTCACAAGATGGTCACAAGATAAATATTCAGATTTTTCCCCTAGTAGTCTGTTTTAATCTAACAATTATGAACATTTTTGCATTTAGATACAGAAGAACTGCCTGTTGAATATTAAAAACAAATGAACAAACAAAAAAATCTGGATCTCCATGTCTGCCATGCAAATCAACTGTTCCTGCTCATCTCCAGACTGGATCTCTTCTCTCCACTTTCCCTATTTGCAGATTCAATTATTAGATCTGTCAGAATATTTTAATACCTAGATTTTTAGTGGGGGATCAAACTGTAACATTTTCAATGTAATTTTTGTTAAGAGACACGGAATTCTATTTTATAAATGTTTTTTTTATTTTCTGCGACGTTGTGGCAGGAACGACATACAAAATATGACAGTGATAATCTCAGGTAATTCAATGTTAAAAGTGTCTGATGTGAGTTTGAACATTATTTTGCGTGAGGTTTATAGCCGTAGTGAAAGAAAATAGATAGTTTACCTCAGATCTTGAAAATAAATGAAAACAAACTTACGTTAAAACTGTGAACTCACTGCGAACCAACATCCATAACAAAGTTGATATCAGTCACTCACTCACTCAAAACTGTTCTGCCCATTCACATCTGAGTCATCTATTTTCCGTGTCCACTTTTCTTTACTTCACATTTGCCATGTTTCACATAATAGCCTATCTACACTGGACGCGACAAAGCATTGCAAATCATTTGAACTTTGTGTCAGTACGTCATAAATAGAACGAGTCATCAGTTTTCTGTCTGGGATTTGTCGCGCAGCGCTGCACCAACATCAATTTTGTTTGTTGTAGCTGTGTTGCTTACATAATTTTATCCAGCATCACCGTCCTGTGTAGACACAATATAAGTTAATGTCCTGTTCAGATGCTGCTTTTGAATTTTCATGCCATATTATTTGAGATTAGCGCGGGCCAAACATTTTTCTCTCCCACCTATTGAGGAACCCTGCTATAGCATATCCAACATGTATCCGCCTACCTGGCAAAAACACTTGATACTGTGGAGGACCAGGGATGTTGGTCTCATGAAGGTCTAAAATAAGCCAGCAATGAACAAATTACATACAGTGTTGGGGGTAACGCATTACAAGTAACGCGAGTTACGTAATCAGATTACTTCTTTTTCAAGTAACTATAAGTAACGCGTGACTTTTTCATTTACAAGAAAATATCCCATTTATTGACTGACAAGTCTCCTGTCCCCATATTGGGAGAAATTGGAAGTGTTTGCTGTGTGAACATGATCTTACTGTAGTTCCAGATTAAATGTGAATGTGCATTCATTCATCTCACTTGTATTCATCAAAATGAATTAAAACAGTGAAATGCAAACTCAGAATATGACGCAAAGCTGCAATAATTAATTATGTTAAATAACACAAATGTATCTAATCCAATTTTATTAACCAATGTCTTTGCTGCTGACCTTTGATGATCCAGTTCAACCATACTAATAAGCAAAAATAACTTTAGATAAACTAACAATTGTGCTTCGTTTTTTAAATTGCTGAAGAGTGTTGAACCTTCTTCTCCTGTGTTCTACTGTACAGATGTGAATTTACTTTTCTTTCAGCCTGAGGTTTATTCATAACAATTTTTGGTGTGAAAGGGCTTTTACATTTGCTATAAATAGTACGTCTTTTATTAAAAATAAACAATCAGTATCACTCAGTCGCTTTCTCTCAAACTCAAATGCAGTTATGGGGTTTTTGACCAGTAAATGTGTGCAAATGCGCATTTTATCCGTCATTAAAACGGCGGCATCACATTACGTTTTCATCAACAGGTTACAAAGTTTGTTGTGGTTAGCTTAACAAGACGGCACTCCTGGCCGTCACGTGTGGACTTGCTCCACGGGGACCCGGGTCTGGACTGGAGTCAGCAGCGGCGGCGGGCGGGAGCTCCAGGCGGGCTTGCCATACGCGCTCCTGGCGGGCTAGCCACATGCGCTTCCAGGCGGGCTAGGGTGAGCCGCGGACGACGGCGTGAAGGGAGGGAGCCGCCGACGTTCGGGTTGGCTTTCCCCGTAGTCGGCGGCGTGCACGAGCGGCCGCCCGTGAACAGGACGGAGGAGCCGCGGACGGCGGCGATGAACTCCCCGCGAACGGCGGGCTGAAGACAGCCGCTGACGGCGGCAGACCGGATGGGCTCGCGGCCAACGGATTCGCGGCACTCGCTGCGATCCCGCCGAACTCCCACGCCTTTCCGTGGGCTAGAGCGGGAAGGACGAGCGGCGACTTCCATGCCGCGGGACAGACAGGAACAAACAGGAACCAAAAATAAAAGACTTAAGAAAAAACGGAAAACAAAACGTGGTGAAGGGGCGCCGCTTACTGTTTTGGTCTGGTCTTCTGTCACGGTGCACACAGCAGGGAGGAACGAGGAACACGCAGACGAGGATAAACTTAAAAATCATAGTCTTTAATGAGGACATCAGGGCAAGACAAGGCAGACACGGACAGGAACACCGGGGAATAACGAGTAGACCAGACGAAAACTAACTAAACAGGCAGGAACTAAATACACATGACAATCACTGATAACTAAAACACAGCTGGACAAGACTTAACTAATAATCACACTTAACAAGGACAGGAACATGACCAAATATGGAAACAAGAGGCGGGAACACATGACACACACGACAGAGGACGTGACAATAATAAAAAGAAAACAGGATAGAATACAAAAAAAATAGAGCAAGCTAGTGTTAGAGGTCTTTTTTTGCTTTTGTTAATTGTATAATAATAAAATAAAAAGAAAACAAATAGATTAGAAAAGCTAGTGTTTTTGTTGTTGTTTTAAAGAAAACAAGCAGTAAATGAATAAAGTGCAAGTCTAAAAGGGACAAGTTTTTTTTTTTTTAAGAATAGAATTAGAGTAGAGAGTGCTAGATTTAGAGGGTGAAATAAAGATGGAAGATATATGTATATATATATATATATATATATAGATAGATAGATATAATATAGATATGCATATGCTAGCAGTATAGTTACAATGGTATAACAGAGCAGACTGTGACACTGCATACTGTTTAATGCAATGCTTCACTTTCTATTTCCAGTGTGAGAAATAAACCAGTAAAAGAAAAATAAACTAGTAAGTAAAAAAAAAAACTTTCTTTCCCATTATTTATTTGGACAGCCAAAAGTTAAGCCATGTATTGCTAATTATCTGTTTAACCTGAGAAAAAAAAAATCCACATTTATTTATTTGTGTGAATATTCGGTACAAATCATTATCATAAACAGCAGAGTCTAGTAGAATAAAGCAACACTGTCTCTTAAAAATCTCATCAGTGTCAGTATGTGACTCACATCTATTGGACAGTTGTATTATGAATCATTGTGCAGGAAAGTGCTCCACCACTTCAACCAGGTGGGTCTGTGAAGTGCATTAAACTTCTTTTTCCTGCATAATGATTCAAATGAATACTGAACTCCAAACTGAAGATGTGGAGTGTGATGTCTGTACTGGAAGAAAACACAAAGCTGTGAAGTCCTGTCTGGTGTGTCTGAATTCTTATTGTCAAAATCACCTTGAACAACATGAGAATCTCTTCAAAGGTAAGAGACACAATCTGATGGACGTCACTGGACAACTTCAGGAGATGATCTACCAGCAAAATTATAAACTGCTGGAAATTTACTGGGGATGTGCTTGAAAATGTTTACAAATGAACTTATTGAACATTGCTAAAAAAAAAACAACAAAGAACCACTTAGCGGTGCTATATAGCATCTCAACTACACTCTAAAAAAAGATGGTTCTTTAAAGGTTCTTTACATGTAGTGACAGTGACAGTTATATTTAGAACCATAGCGTCCTGAAGAACCCTTTTATGCTGAAATGATTCTTTGTGTTAGAGTTCCGGGTTCTTTATCCCCCCTTTTTTTTTTTTTTTTTTTTTTTTTTTTTTTAAATGTGTAACTGTCGAAGCACCTCATTACTGATTTTCTGGAGTTCGGTGGTACTACACAGACTGTCAACACACTCTCAACAGGTAAATGATTTCATTCTTAAAATGTCAATAATTTAACTTTCAAATTGTAACTGGTTTCCTACTAATGTATTTTTGTCTCTTTTTAGTTTAACAGAATATGTAAGTGTGACCAGCCCTGTTCAGTTAAAGATATCTCCTCTTCACAACCAAGTAAGTAACAAAGATAGAATTTATGTGAAATGTACGGAGCCCTTTAAAGGACATTGTGGTGGGGAAAATTCAGGGTGAGTGGAAAATATTCAGGGTGGGAGGAAAACATATTTTTCAAATGTTTTGCGTTCTCTCGAGAAACTTTGCGTTCCCTCGCAAAACTTTTGCTTTCTCTCGCAAAGATATTTGCGTTCCCTTGCAAAACCATTTGAATTCGGACAAATTCTTCCTGCTTACTTTACAGCTTGCAGTGGTTACAGCTCGTATGTTCACAATGGAGCGGTTCATAGAGTTTTATTTTGAACTTGGACTCAAATAAATTAATAAGTCAGTGCTTCAAGGCACGGTTTTGGGACAACATAAAATGCTTAATGTGGCGTAATGTTTTAAAACAGTGACTTGGAGGACCAAATTCGATAATAATAAAAGCTGATAAAATGATAAGGCTAATATTAATAACCTTATTAATAATATTACTATTAATCAAGGAGAATAGCCCAGAATACGAACGCAACGCCCTGCACGTAGCCTAAGCTTTTTCTCCCCCATAAAACGCTTAAGGTAGGCTAAAATGAAAACAGTGATTTAAAAATACCAAATCCGTTGCATTCATATTCTGGGCTATTCTCCTTTATTAATATTAATATTATTAATAAGGTTATTAATATAAGCCTAACAATTTTATTAGTATTTATTATTATCGAATTTGGTCCTAATGTCACTGTTTAAATACATTAAGCCACATTAAAGCGTTTTAGAATGTCCCAAAACCGTGCCTTGAACTAACCTGACTGTATTTCTTTATACTTGAGTCAAAGTTCAAAATAAAAACTTTATGAACCGCTCCATTGTGAACATACGAGCTGCATGAACCTTTCATTATAGCCTACCTTAAGCGTTTTCTCGGGAAGAAAAGGCTTAACGTGCAGGGCGTTGCGTTCATATTCTGCTTTATTAATAGGAATATTATTAATAAGGTTATTAATGTTTGCCTAATAATTTTTATCAGGATTTATTATGATCGAATTTAGTCCTCCAATGTCACTGTTTTAAAACATTAAGCCACATTAAGCGTTTTAGAATGTCCCAAAACATGCCTCGAAATAAGCGCTGACTGTATTATTTGAGTCCAAGTTCAAATTAAAACTCTATGAACCGCTCCATTGTGAACATACGAACTGTAACCACTGCAAGCTGTAAAGTAAACAGGAAGAGTTTGTCCGAACTCAAATGGTTTTGCGAGGGAACGCAAATATCTTTGCGAGAGAACGCAAAAGTTTTGCGAGGGAACACAAATATCTTTGCGAGAGAACCCAAAAGTTTTGCGAGAGAACGCGAAACATTTGAAAATAATTTTTTCCTCCCACCCTGATTTTTTTCCACTCACCCCGAATTTTTCCCACCACAATGTCCTTTAAAGGGCTCCGTAGAAACGATGATTATTATTACTATTATTATTATTTGAGTTTATGCATAAACATACCCAGTCACAGCTATCCCCTGACTTTATATCACTTTTCCTTTTAACATACTACTTTTGACCTTCATAAACAATTGTTTAAACAAATGGACGGAGACACATTTTAACTAAACTCAACTGTGCATTTCAGATGCTGTCACATCCTACAACCTCGTCATCTGCAGAGAGAAACTGCCACTCAATCACACCAAAATATGCATAATGATGGACTTTCAGGCATCATAGAGGATTATGAAAATACAGGATAATGGAAATTGCACTGGAACTTGGTCTTCATCACACTATTTTGTTTTACTTCAAGTATTTATGTTCAATGTCAATTGTCATTTATTAATGTATTTGGCTAACAACTGTTTCTAGAGCACTGTCATTTGTTACAATTTTGCATGTCATTAAAAATGAATAAATAAAAGTACCTAATTGACATGTTTTTGTTTTATTATGTAAAACCCTAATAGAGGCTACAAGATAATATAAGACCAGGCAGATAGAGGGGTAAAAAACTATATTAATAAATCATATATACAAATAATATTAATACTATTAAAGATATAAATATACTAATATTAATGAAAATAAATTATCATTAAAAAGACCATTAATGTCCTATATAACATATTCAAAGCATGGTTCTTTATGGAACCCTATAAAAGGGTTCTATTTAGCACCAAAAAGGGTTCTGCTATTGTTACAAGCTGAAGAACCCTTTTCGGGTACTGTTTAGAACCATTTTTCTTAAGAGTGTACCACAAAGAACCAAAGTTTTTTGTGTAAAGTTTATTTATAGAGCATATTTCATAAACAATAATAATTCAAAGTGCTTTACATAAAAGGAATTAAAATAAATCAAAACAATAAAAGCAAGGAATAAAAAAAAATAAAAAAATTGATTTAAAATGAATTAACTCAACTTTATTTCTAAAACACTTTCAAAAACCACAATGGGCACCAAAGTGCTGTACATGAAAAAAAGAAAAAACAAATACATACAACCCAAATACATACAATTTACAACACATTATTAAAAGCTAAAGAAAATAAATGCGTTTTTTAACATCCTCTGAAATTACCCCTTGTAACGGTGCGTCTCCAGTGCAGGAAGGCACTGGAGACAACTGCCGATTTCGTAAGAGATAACATTTAATCAAATATTCGGGAGAACAGAAAAACACACACCTAAACGTAACTAAGATCGGACAAAACTTCAATGGAACTGAATGCTTATAAAGAATAGGAAACAAAGGAGTAAACGAGATGATTAATACAAAACAGGTGGGGATAATAAACGATGATTAACTAACAAGAACCGGAACTAAACCAAATAAGGGCAAACAGGAACTTAGAAGGGCAGACACGTGACAACCCTAGAGTAGGAGATGTTTTTAAGGACAGCGGAAGCTCATCCCATAGTCTAGGAGCTGCCACGGAAAAATCTCTATCTCCTCTACATTTCAAGTGCGATCGAGGAACTGTCATACACAGTTGATCCTTGGAGCTAAGAGATCTCAAAGGTTGATGTAGACTAATTAAATCAGAAACATACTCTGGTGCCAAGCCATGGAGAGATTTGAAAACATATAACAGCACTTTATACTGGATTCTCTATCGAATCGGTAACCAATGTAGTGAAATCAATACAGGAGTAATATGGTCTCTTTTTTTGGTTCCAGTTTAAAGCCTAGCAGCTGAGTTCTGAACCAGCTGCAGGCGAGAGAGGGGGGCCTGACTCGCACCCAGATACAAAGCGTTGCAATAATCCAAACGAGAAGACACAAAGGTATGAATAACCTTCTCCAAATCACTGAAAGAGAGTATAGACTTCAGCTTGGCTATAGATCTAAGATATTTAAAAAATATATAATAAAAAAAACAATTTTTAACAACAGCATTTATTTGGTGATTGAATTTAAGCTCGGAGTCAAAAATAAAGCCAAGGCTTTTCACAAAGGAAAGTTTGTTTTTTGTTTTTCCCAGGAAGCAATAACAGATTGTCATTAGAATCCATACCACATCCTTTCTGACCAAAAACAATAAACTCTGACTTGTCCTCATTCAATTGGAGAAAGTTGTTTGCCAACCAACACTTCACATCAGCCAAACAGTTATACAAAGACTCGAGAAGGTTGCTCCCCATATTTTATAGGGAAATAAATTTGAGAATCATCAGCATACAGATGGTAAATTAAACCGTGCTTATCAAAAATATTTCCGAAAATATCTGATTGCACTGTATAAAATACAGTGCAATCAGTTAGGATGTAGCTTATTCAGTAAATGCACAGCTAAACAGATGGGTTTTGAGTCTGGATTTAAATGTGGCTAATGTTTTAGCATCTGATCTCTTCTGAAAGCTGGTTCCAACTGCGGGCGGCATAATAGCTAAAAGAAGACTCCCCTTGTTTTGTGTGAACCCTTGGTATTTCTAACTGAATCGATTCTAATGCTCTGAGTGGTCTGTTAGGTTTATATTCAGTGAGCATATCTGCAATGTATTTAGGTCCTAGGCCATTGATTGATTTATTAACAAGTAATAGTACTTTAAAAGCAATCCTAAATGTAACTGGAAGCCAGTGTAAGGACCTGAGGACTGGTGTGATATGCTCAGATTTTATGGTTCTCGTGAGAATCCTGGCAGCAGCGTTCTGGATGAGCTGCTGCTGTCTAATGGTCTTCTTGGGAAGGCCGGTGAGGAGACCATTACAATAGTCCACCCTGCTGGTGATGAAGGCATTAACGAGTTTCTCCAAGTTTTGACTGGAAACAAAACATCTAATTCTTGCAATGCTTTTGAGATGATAGTATGCTGATTTAGTCTGACTCCAGAATCACACCAAGATTCTTGACTTGACTCCTAGAGTCAAGGTATGCATTCACCTTGAGAAAGTCATCTTTGTTTGCAAATGCAATGACTTCAGTTTTCTCTCTTTTTTTAACTGAAGACAGTTTTGGCACATCCAACTGTTAATTTCATCAATGCGTTGGCAGAGGGTGTCAATAGGGCTGTAGTCATTAGGCAATGGGCTAGGCAAACCTGAGTGTCATCTGCATAACTGTGATATGCAGTTGGGTTCTTTCTTTCTTTACAAAGCACTTTCACACAACTACCGGTTGATCCAAAGTGCTGTACAATACAGCTAAAATAAAACAAATAAGAAACCACAAAATATCAAAACACAAAATAACAATACAGTTGACATGGCTAGATAAAAGCTATTGACAAAAAATGTTTTTTAAGCAGGTATTCCTTCTCATTACAGGTTGAACAAGAGCGGTGCAAGAATTAAGCCTTGTGGGACTCCGCATGTAATGGACATCCACTTAGACTTATGGTCTCCTATACTCACATAAGTTTCATCAAAATTTTATTAAATACTCTCAACTTAAAACAGAAGAAATACAAAACCGATACATCTACAAAACTGTCATTGTTTTACTCCACTATAGATTCTAAATCAATTCAATTTTATTATTACCATTCAGTTAGTGTTTGTTGGGTCTACTTTGTCATGTTTGTGTGTCTCCAGACGTTTCCTGTGTGAATTCCCCTTGTTTGGATTATATTAAAGACTGTTGAAATTGATTCCTCGCTTCTTCCATCACAGATTGTGACAGACTTGTTATGTGTCAATATGTCAAGAAAAAGGGCTTCCTCATGACATGACCCCTCTACATTAGAACTGATTACCACCACCTAAAGCCAACTCTGTGCCCTATTCATTTGAAATATCCACAGAATTTCCACTGATGTTGATCATAAAAATTGAGGTATATCATTTATCAAACAAGTCCATCGGTCACATTTTTCCACTAACAATTAACTGCAACATTTCTCTTCTTTGAAAACAATTGGTCTACGATGAAAGAAGTCAACATAAAATGCATGGACAGTTGGAGGTGTTTGTGTATTGAATTTCAATATAGCGCAGCATCATGCTCACTACATCTGTATTTTTTTAGGAGACTGCTGTCTAGTGGATCTTTGTATTATGAATGATAGGGCAAGTTTAATGCACTTCATGGACAGACTCATTTTGCTCACGTCTCTCAAACAAAGAAACAGGAAATTACATCAACTCTCCACTTCGAGGAAACAGAAACTTTAGTGCTGTTTCGCTGTACTGTGTCTCTGCATTTTGTGAAATGGCTGAAGCCAGGTTTTCTCATGACCAGTTCAGCTGTTCAGTGTGTCTGGATTTGCTGAAGGATCCAGTGACTATTCCCTGTGGACACAGTTACTGTATGAGCTGCATTAAACATTGCTGGAATCGAGAGGATCAGAAGAGAGTCTACAGCTGTCCTCAATGCAGACAGACCTTCAGACCAAGACCCACTTTAAAGAAAAACACCATGCTGGCTGAAGTGGTGGAGCAACTGAAGAAGACTGAATGCAAAACTGCTGTTCCTGCTGTTCCTGCTGGACCTGGAGATGTGAAGTGTGACGTCTGTATTGGAAGAAAACAAAAAGCTGTGAAGTCCTGTCTGGTGTGTCTGAACTCTTTCTGTCAAAACCACCTTGAACAACATGAGAATCTCTTCAAAGGTAAGAGACACAATCTAATGGATGCCACTGGATACCTTCAGAAGATGATCTGCCGTAAACATAATAAACTGCTGGACATTTTCTGCCGCTCTGACCAGAGTTGTATATGTATGCTCTGTATGGTGGATGAACACAAAAACCATGAGACTGTATCAACTGCAGCAGAGAGGACAGAGAAACAGGTAGGCCTATACAGACTGAAAGACACTGGTGTGCTTAATTTAAGCAATTTTGATAAAACTATCAAAATCATTAAACAGCTATAATTCTGTACTGAACTAGAGTGACAGTGATAAAAAAAAAAATGCAACAGCTAATAGAAAATCATTAAAAGACATCTTGAGCGCAAATGGTGCTGTTCGTAATGATTAAAGGGCCATGAAACCCTATGTTGCAGCAACGGTGAACACACAAGATATTCTCAGAAGAGCGCCAAATGCATGAGTCATCATAGAAAGCGCGCCATACTGTTTTTTCTTCTTAAACCAAAATGGAACATTCTAAAAAAAAAAACCCGCTTAATGTGATAAAAAAAAAACTAATAACTATGTGTGCATGTGTATGTTGGTGGTGTGTGAATTGTGTCTATTACTCAGTAATGTGTGAGATGCTTGTATCTACCCCTACAACGGTAAGTTAACCCTGATTTCTGGAATACAAAAACAGGTTATATTCGCGGTGCACAAATCTTGTTTGTGCCGTAGACTCAGTGGTATCCACCTTTTTCTACTCACCCTTCAACCATTTAGAAGGAAATTAAAAAGAGTAAATACATTAATTATTTCAACAGACCATGAATAACCCTAAAATCTCGATTATTATCGCAGCAATATTATACATGTGTGTTTATATTATGTAACACAGACTACATAATATTTCAAAATGATTTATGTCATTTTGACATATCAAATATTGTATTTTCCTGCTTCGGAAACATGTAGTGCTAATAGGGATTAGAAGTGAAATGAATCAATTTGAAAGCATTCATGTGAAAATAAACCTTGTAACAGATGATAAGATTTTTCATTTTTCATATTGTTACAGCGGAGTGCAAAGGAAAAAAAGAGAATAATCAAGATGAAAAAAATGCAGCGTCCTGACGTCTGAAAGTAGAATGTGAAGGAAAATTTACAGCTCATTCAGTCAAATTGATGGATAAGAATTATTTGTCGCACAACTTTATAATTTGAAATTATTTGAAATGATTAAGAGTTTTTGAGTGGAAATTCCTCTAAACAAAAAAAGTGCCTCCCATAATTTAAAAAACTGTAGATTTATTAGGAAAAAAGTGGATATGGAAAAGAATATATGGCATGCAGATCCAAGAACTTGTAGCTTATTTTCACTTACTGTAGGCGATCACACAGTTTAAAGCATCACGAATAATTAAGCAAAGCATCTTCTCACTAGATAAGAATACAGCTTGTTGTCACAATGTCTCAACTTCTATAAAGCAGCTCTCCAGTGTGATCATGTTTTCATCATGGACATCTGACCTTGATGGACTGAACAGAAGAAATGAAACAGAAAAGATGTCCATGTCAAAGAGCAGAGCTCCAGAGCACACCTATTTGTGACCTAATTTCCATAGACCAATGGTAATTGGTCATTCATGCACACAGGGCATGCGCATAAAAGTGTAAACAGGAAGTTGGTTACTAGTCAAGTACAACAATGAGCATGAATGGCGAATAAAAGCAAGGACATCTTTGTTGCCGATTGCAAAATTATGCGTTTTAAAACGAAAACGCATTAGTGTAAATGTAGCCTCAGTCATATCTGAGGCAGTGGTGTCTGGCACCAATATAGCCAAGCATTCACTGCAAAAAATAAAAAATAAATAAACAGACTTTAACAGCATTGCCCAAGCAGGTGCTTTAGCTTTATTAATCTTTTAACCAGAGATATTCTGTGAGACAAAGGCAGGAGTCCTCAAAACATTTTGTAATTGAAACATCACTCATATTGCTGTGATGTAATGTTATTTGTTTTGTCCTATAGAAACACTTGGGTGATACACAGAGAAAATACCAGCAGCAAATCAAGAAGAGAAAGAAAAGACTTCGGGAGCTGAAAGAGGCTGTGGAGGCTCACAAGGTGAGTTTTGAGAAGAATAAGAACTGCTGGTTTCAGACTCAGCTAAGACTCTTCTGCAGTCGGTCAGTGAGGGTTATTTTCAGTCCCACTGAAACACAGCAGACCGTGAGCAGCAGTAAGAGCTGATTGTAATGTGTGTCCTACAGAGCTCTGCACAGACAGCAGTGGAGGACAGTGAGAGGATCTTTACTGAACTCATCCGCTTCATTAAGAGAAGACGCTCTGAGGTCACACAGATGATCAGAGATCGAGAAAAGACTGAAGTGAGACGAACTGAAGCACTTATGAAGCAACTGGAGAAGGAGATTGACCAAATGAGGTTGATAAATGCTGAGCTGGAGCAGCTTTCACAAACACAAGATCACATCCATTTCCTCCAGGTTATACCATGATCTTTCAACTCTTCTTTACAGATTTTACTGATTTTTATTGGTCCCTGAGCAGTATGATAAAAAATGACAGCATCTGTGTAATTTTTTTGTCTTTGTGTCTGTGTAGAGTTACCTGTCTCTCCCTGTTCCTCCTGGATCTCCAGATGTTCCCAAAATCACTGAGAGGTCTTTTGATAAAGTAGGAAAATCAGTGTCTCGGCTGAGACAGAATTTGGAGGATTTCTGCACAGAGAATATTGAAACGCTATCTGGTCAAGGTAGAGTACTGGAGACTCGTTTGTTGTCCAAAATAAGCAGGAAAAAATTCAATATTATGTAAAACTGCTTTAAAAATTTGTAAAAGTTTTTTTTTTTTACACTGAAAATGTCTGTTGGTTTCCACAGTGAGATGCATCCAGATCATTTCTCCCCCAGTACATGTGATCAAGAAAAAGCTTTTTCACCACAATAAAACAACAAATACTAGAGGAAGAACAGACTTTTCCTTTTACAAATTATCACTGAGAGGTCACAAATTCACGCTCTTCTGCCCTCAGCTCGCGTTTTCGTGGAGTGCTTTGACAGAGAGCTAAACAAAGCCCCAGTAAAGCTCTGTAAGGGAAATTTTATTAGTAGTAGTATTAGTATTTGCTTTACTTAGAAGAGATTTGTTAAATTGTCTGAATGCTTCATGAGTATGCTTGAGTTATTTTGATGTGCTAAAAGACCAACAGGAAATGTATATGTGTGTGTGTGTGTGTGTGTGTGTGTGTGTGTGTGTACCTGTTTTTCTATTCAGGTGGGGACTTAAACCTGAATACACACAGACTCATGGGGACTCGTGTCATGGTGGGGACCTAAATTGAGGTCTCCACGGGTAAACAAGCTAATAAATCACACAGAGTTAAGTTTTTTGAAAATCTAAAAATGCAGAAAGTTTCCTGTAAGGGGTAGGTTTAGGTGTAGGGCAATAGAAAATACAGACTGTACAGTAGAAAAAGCATTACGCCTATGGAGAGTCCCCACAAGGATAGCAAACCAGACGTGTGTGTGTGTGTGTGTGTGTGTGTGTGTGTGTGTGTGTACTGGTATATATGGTTTATGAGGACACAAATGTGTATAATAACATATAGGTACTACAACATAAACATGGTTTATGAGGACACTTCCTGTGTCCCTGAAAAACCAAAGGCTTAAAAAACATACAAAACAGTGTTTTATGAAATTCAAAAATTGCCAGTAGTTTCCTGTAAGGGGTAGGTTTAGGTGTAGGGCAATAGCACATACAGTTTGTACAGTATAAAAACCATTACACCTATGGAGAGTCCCCGTAAACCACAAATGTCAGACTCTGTGTGTGTGCGTGTGTGTGTGTGCAAGACCGAAAATATTTTAGCTTCTTAGACGTCCTATAGCTTCTTAAATAATTTGCATTAAATACTTAGGAATACATCTGGGGACATGGTTGGATACCTTAAATGGACACATATATGTTGAATATGCATTATAATTGGATGAAATAGAAGCATCATTGTTTGATTAGGGTTTAAATCCTAAGTCAGAGTGTTATTTGGGGTCTCACTCTGCAGCCATGACAGTGATGACTGTATTGACGGTCACTTTTTCTTGCAAGAAAATAAATCTTCAAAAGACTTTTGTCTCATACCTTCATTGAAATAGAAAATTGCCACGACAGTTTGGTGTCAGAAGTGGGATACCTTGAGGGTTTTCGTCTGGACCCGAGAGCAGACATGACTGATTATGGACTTAGTTCCAGCCCTACCCCGCATAAAAGTTCAGGGAGAGGACCAGATGGACTCCACTGATATTGTCTAAAAGAACTCAGTTGCAACGAATGGAACAAAAGTGGAAGGCGACATTAAGTTCATGAAACTTGGGATGTTTGTTCTGGAATTAACTGGAATTAGGTTTGCTCCTAATCGATTAAGAGTATTTTTAAGGCTAAAATTGAGATCGACCAGTCTAGTTGTGAGATCAATTGACACTAATTGAGAGTTATTTTCTGAAAAGGAAATTGAGTTGCCACTGGATGTTGTTGATCAAGAGTATTTTCTAGGAAGAAAATTGAGATCGACTAATGGTAGTCATAAGTATTTTCTGAAATAAAAGAAAATTGAGATGAACTGGTAATGGTCAAGAGTTATTTTCTGAAATAGAAAAGTGAGATTAACTAATAGGGATCAGAGATCATTCAGCGTAGTGAGCTGAAACCTCGGAGACGTGTGGCAAAATGTATATGGCCATAAATGTATGAGAAGGATAAAACAATAAATAAATTGGTTAAGCATCATGGGTTCCCTGTTTGTGCAACACAGTGTTGAAAAGTAAAAAAAAAAAAAAAATCCTGGGTTATATAATAGTGTATGAATGCAAGAGATCTGACACTTGTCTGTGAATTTGAGTGGATAGTCATAGCAGATCTCTGTCCTACATCTCTGATTTGTGCTGCACAGCAAAGCAAAAGTGGCCTGGTGGCCCATCAAATTAAAATTCATCTTATAGTAATGTTATATAAATAATAATGCAGGCAACATATGTTTGAGGTTGTGTTCAGTAACACTTTAGAATAAGGAACACTTATTCACTATTAACTACGACTTTTCCCTCAATAAATTCCTAATTTGCT
This sequence comes from Onychostoma macrolepis, assembly GCF_012432095.1. Lineage (NCBI taxonomy): Eukaryota > Metazoa > Chordata > Actinopteri > Cypriniformes > Cyprinidae > Onychostoma > Onychostoma macrolepis. The sequence continues at coordinate 5,729,633 of NC_081173.1, forward strand.
GCTTATAAATAGTAAATTAGTAGTTGTTAAGTTTAGGTATCGGGTAGGATTAGGGATGTAGAATAAGGTCATGCAGAATAAGGCATTAATATGTGCTTGATTACTACTAATAAATGGCTAATATTCTAGTAATATGCATGCTAATAAGCAACTAGTTAAGAGACCCTAAAATAAAGTTTTACCTTGTGTTCATATTGTATGTATGCAGTTTTTTTTTTTTTTTGTGATGGGTTGAAAACCCACAGTGCATGAAACAGGAAAATGTATGGCCTCTTGCTGCAGCCTTCATACTCTCAACAGCTTGTGGTTAGACAGAAGCTGTATAACAGGATTTTACAAGAGCCAAGGGTCTCATGAAGCAGAGCTGCAAACCTGCTTTCACTGTCAATTTTTGCAGCAACTACACTGGCATTAGTTAAACCTTCATATGAAAATTGTGAATAGCTATTACATGGACTGCCTCTGTTTTCTTCTTTTGTGCCGATTTACAGATCTTAGGGTTAGGGTTAGTGAATCATTTTTGTATTTCTAATTGTATATTGTGTATTAAAGGTGTATGTTTTTATATTTTCCATGTATTGTGTTAAAAGATCAAGCTTAAATGAATAGTTCACCCAAAAATGTACATTCTGCCATCATTTACACACCCTCATGTTGTTTCAAACATGTATGAATTTTATGTTTAACACTGACAATAAACAACATTGCATAGAAAAAAATACATTCCACAGAATAAGTCCATTTTAATTTTCATATTGGGGTGAAGTGTTTTAACATGTAGGCACATAATTCATATATTTACCAGCTTGACATTGCACACAGATGCAGCTGTCTGAAGTGGAGGGTGGAGAAACAGTACTGTCAGTTTGTGAGTGAAGGTGTGGGTGTTGAGCATTGGCCGTTCTTACACCATGCTGCCCTTTTCATCTCACAGCCATGTGGGTAGATCAGAACAAGTGACTGCATCCAGATTGTAAAAAAAGATTGAAAAAGCAGAAAGTTAACTGACAAGAAGAATATCTTCCCAGCTTGAAACGGAAATTTAAGAAAAAAAATTTAAAAAATCCATAAAAAAAAAAAAAACGGTAAAAATAAGGCTTAATACATTTTATTAATGCAAAGGAATTTATTTAGTATTTTGCACTTCATTCAGTTGTGTTTTAGGGGTAAGAGAAATGTCCATAAAATTATTGATGTCCTGAAAGAAAATTAACGTACTGTAAAAAAATAAAAATTAAAAACTGGGAAATGTACTGTTAATTTTCTGCCAGGACATTATGCTTTCATTTTATGGACATTTCTGTTAACTCTAAAGCACAACACAATTTAGTGCAAAAATTCTATTTTATGGATTTTATACAGTGCAGTATATATATATATATATATATATATATATATGTGTGTGTGTGTGTGTGTGTGTATATATATATACTGTATATACACACAGTTGAGGTCAAACGTTTACATCCCTCTTGCAGAATCTGCAAAATGTTAATTATTTTCCCAAAATAAGAGGGATAATTCAAAATGCATGTTATTGTTTATTTAGCAATTCAGTACTGACCTGAATAAGACATAAAAGATGATTGGTTTTTCAGCATTTTTGTGTATTTGAACCCTTTCCAACAATGAGTGTATGATTTTGAGATCCATCTTTTCACACTGAGGACAACTGAGGGACTCATATGTAACTATTACAGAAGGTTCAAACGCTCACTGATGCTCCAGAAGGAAAAACCATGCATTAAGAGCCAGGGGGTGAAAACTTTTGAATGAAGATGTATACATTTTTCTTATTTTTCCTAATTATCTTTTCTTTTCTTTTTTTTCATTTAGTACTGCCCTTTAGAAGTTACAGACGATGCTTACATGTTTCCTAGAAGACAAAATAAGTTCAATTTACCCTAATCTTCAAATTCAAAAAGTTTTCACCCTCCGGTTACTTCATTTTTCAACCACAGCCCAGTTTTAGCATAGTAATTTGTATTTGTGAGAATAACCGTTATACTGTTTGAACGCAGTTTGTCTCTGCAGTAGGAATTAACATTTACTTTGAAACAGAATAGTGTACTTCTCTACATTAATAGCCTAACAATAGAATCTGGTTTAAATGTCATAGGTTAATTTGTTACAGAGAAATATTTTTGTAAATGTGATCAAATCTATCTGCTTAGAATTTATATTAACCAACAGTTTATTGAAAATGTACTTATTTAATTTTTGGCCCTGCAAAATATTTGTAATTGACCGTTCACAAAGAGCTTGATTGACAGGCGATCTGACCAATCAGAACGCAGATATTATGTGCCGCCCCTGCTATCCTCCATCTTGCCTGACATCTACAGCCTGTCTCCATAGAAATACATGTTAAAACAGGGTAAAAAAGACTGAATTTAAACTTTTTCAATATAACTAAAAATAAAAACGCGCGGAGGGTTAAACTGCGCTGTTGTTGGCTGCCACGGTAGCTGGTATTCCTTTAAAGTACTTGTTTTGCGCACCAGAAAATCTGTCATGTCCGGCGCTGTATGCATGGCTTGCAGCGCTTACGTTAAATTACTGAGTGTTAAATAATAAAATAACATGTTAAAACTTGTGCTCTTATCATTCTGTGGACAAAATCCCGTGAACTACGCCCCGAATGGGAGCTATATATGCACATGTGCGCTCATCTGTTTTCAATGCAGGTTCAATGTCATCTTCCCTTGAAAAATGGTGTGTTCTGCGGTTGAAATAAAATACTTTCTGATGTTTATTCATGTTCATTTTGTGCTTTAAGTAAATATGAAAGTTTTCATAGTCATAGTCTTGCCTGTTTTCATTCTAGCCTGTGTATCTTGCATTAACCCTTTGCCTTGCTTTTTCGGATTGTGTTTGCCCCTGCCTGGATTACTGCTGCGTACCTAGATTATCTCTCTTTGCCTTGCCCTGTTGGATACTGTTCGCCGATCGAAGACCCACGCTTGTCCTAGGAATACTCTTTGTCTTGCCTCATCTATGTCTGTTTGCTGTGTATCGACCAATGCCTATTTCATGATCACGCCTTTTAATAAAGCTCTGCAGATGGATCCGCACACCTCACGCTTCTGTCAGCTCCGTTACACATATTTTCTTACCACTGCAGCCCTGTCTTAATAATATTCATAAGTTTTCCCTTTTTGTTTTCTTTTAGGACAGTTCTGGAGAAAATGGGGCTGCTGGAAAATTAAAAAATGACATGAATAAAGTTGTTCTATACATTACTTTTGTAATTTAAGTTTATTTCAATTAACTGAGCATTACATTTGCGAGTCATAAGCATATTACAACGATTTACACTTAACTAAGAATAATGGTCAAATTTATAACTATTAATATTCTAAAATAAGATCTTCTTTATGACGTATGCAGCCTACAAATGCGACCTCCGAAGGATGCAGCCTTCTGTTTGAGAAACGGCCAATGTGTTTCGATCTAGTTTTCCCTCGTGTTTTCCCATGCCCATATATGGTCTTCCTGTTCCTGTTCCCTGAATGTGTTCTATTTGATTCCAGGTGTGTCTCGTCTTCCCCTTATTGAGTTGTGCATTTAAGGAGTTTTTCTGTGTTGAGTTTTGTCGTCCGCTGTTAAACGTCATTATATGTCATCCCTGAGTTTCCATGTCTATATCCCTCCGTTTTTGTTTATTAAAGTCTATGTTCAGCATCTCCTCGTTGCTCCCAGAGTGAATCGTGACAGTATTTAGAGTGCTGAAAAAGTCCCAAAGTGAGTCCACCAGTGTATATACAATCCAAAATGAGTGATAATCCACAAGCTTGCAAGTAAATCTGGAAAGAAAAGTCCACAGAAAGAAAATGCCACAATCCAGGTGTGTTTGGTAGCTGTAGCCAGACCTTCAGACTGACGGCTGAAGCCTCGTTTATACTCCGCTGACTGCGCGCGCATGTTTGACTGACTGATGCTAAGTGTCAGACATTTAAAAAACATAAAAAAAAAAAAAAAAAACTGTGCCATTTTACAAACATAAGCTTTATATATATAAAATAGTATATGAGATAATTAATATTAGTCTGGTGAGTAAACTAAAAAATTTTCTAGCCAATGGTGATTCTATTGCCGAGGTGTCCGTAGAGGTTTGATAATATTTACTGTCCAATAATGTATTGAATTTAATAGGTGCCTCTCACATTGTCCCACAGCAACATTAAATAGTGTAGATTAGTGTGCAATGTTTTGTAATAATAATTTATTCTGTTTAGTGTCCATTTCATTCATTTAACATATTTAATATTGGGGGCATCCAAGTTATTTGACGTATTTGAACATTTAAATAAATAAAAAAGTAACACAATAGTTACTTTCCCTGGTAATTAGTTACTTTTTATAATGGTGTAACTCAGTTACTAACTCAGTTACTATTTGTGAGAAGTAACTAGTAACTATAACTAATTGTGCTGTGTGCGGAGGGAGTAGAGGGGAGCGTTAATCTCTGTGTTTTTCTGAATGTGTTTCTCCATCTATTTGCCCACATTGTTTTAAACTATATTGTATAGCTGTGTGTGCGATCAGGGCCGTCCGAGGCATGGTTGCAATGTGTTCACTGTCAAAATGCATTATTTTTAATTCTTAAAAAAACACCATTATTTTATATGAAAAATAAATTCTATTTTATTTTATTGACAAAATATTTTTAGTTTGTCTTGTATATTTTTTCATTATATCAGATAGCATTTTAAGCTGTCATATGGTCATGTTACAACGTGCCCCTCAGATGTTTCAGTGTAACCCACCTACGGGGCATGTTGTCACATTTTACTTCAGTTCTTTTGGGGTAAATAAAGAAATACATATACACTGTAATTATGAAATAAGGCGACATATTGTAATGACTTGCAGATAGTGGTGATGAGAATGCTGGTGACTGGGATCGCTGAGTGGAGGTGGTTAGAGAGCCTGGTGAAACTGTGACAATAATTAAAGGCAGTTATTGTTACAATGAGCTTTATCACATTAGTTTGATTGAAGTATTGTGTTTACATGAGGTAAAGTTTAATCACAATATTACTAAAAAAATCTATTATAATCATATTATGAGGGTGCATGTAAACATAGTAAATAATAACAAACTCATCTGTGCTTAATGTATGACTACTGTATGTGTATTGTACGTCTTTACCTTGATTACAGTCTTCATTGATTAAAACTTTATAAGAGTGTACTAGTTTGCTTTATCCAACCCGAGAGTTTGTGTATCATATACACAGATACCAATTCTTACTAACTAATTATTAATTACAACTTTTGCCTCAATAAAGTCCTAATTTGCTTCTTATTGTTGGATAATAAGTTAGTTGTTAAATTTAGGTATGGGGTAGGATTAAGGGATTTAAAATATGATCATGCAGAATAAAACATTAATATGCACATTATAAGCACTAATAAACAGCCAATATGCTAATAATATTCATGCTAATGAGCAACTAGTTAATAGTGAGAATTAGTCCTTAAAATAAAGTGGTGCATTTTGATACCAGGAAAAACCATGTTGATAACGTAAAATCATATTACAAAAATGTAGCATACATTACTTCTATTGTACATTGAATACAATTGATGCACTGATCATTATAATCATCATCATCATTTTTCTGTGTGGATTCATCCATTCTCCTCACTGATCGTCTAATGTGACTTGGGCTGAAGGCATGGGACACAACCTTGACAGATCTCAATGATGATCGTCACAGTTAAAATTCAATATTGCAGCTTCATGCAGTTAAGTATAAACAGCATAGTCAAGCAATACACTCTGTTAAAGCCTTTATGTTACATGTGAGCCAAGACAAGGAGGGGTGAGAATCCAAGTGCAAGCACAAAAGTTTATTAAAACACAAACACAGATAATCCAATTGCATTGTTTTCTTTTTATCCTAATTTATATATTAAGGTCAAATGAACTTTGCCCATGAAATAACAGTCCAAGGACTGAGGAATTAACATTGACAGATCACAAATTTAATTCACGAGTTTATGTTTGATTTATTTGAATTATTTTAGTGGCAGTACACCGACACAAATGAATGACTTCGACAATGGCCATACAATAAATTGAAACAAGGAATCGGTTGTAGAACCAGATGTGAAACCAGCAGCTCTAATGAATCACAGCACTTTGGAAGGTGTTATTCATTTTTTTTTGACCACAAGATGGCCACAGCATGAACCATTTTTTAAAAAGCTTCGAGTAATGAACCTTTTTCTGATACAATTGGGTTGAAAGCTTCACTTCACCATTACTAGCATAAACCACTCAGTGTAGGCAAGAGAGAACATCAACTGGGAACACACAGACAGGAAACAATGACTGGCACACTATGGGTGCTTCTCAAACGGAAGGCTGCATCCTTCCTACACTGTACAAACTAAAGGTGCCTCAAATATCCCTTTGAGTACTCAAGGAACTTCAAAATGTAATTTAAGTGCCTCAAAGCTCTTTTTTTCATAATAGGGTTCCTGGAGGAACCATTTCAGTCTTTGCAGTTCTTGCAAGAACTTATGGGATCCTTGAAGCACTTTGTTTCCACTTCTGAGGTTCTGGAGTCACCCTTTCATTACACTGAGACCTCAAAGTGCTCTGAAGGTTCCTGGAGGAACTCAAATTTTTTAAAAGGGTTATTGTAAGATCTGTTAACATTGAAATGGTTCCTGGAAGATCTGACTTGTATAAGCCAGCATCTGGAGGAACCCAGAGATTCATGTGACAGAAATGAAATAGGACTGATTATTATTATTATTATTATTATTATTTACTTTTTGGAATGGTATGGAACATAATCACTTTTGTGGCACTTGGCATGTGAAAACAAAAACTTGGGCATGATTAGAAAAGACTAAATAGTCTTACAAATTGTCAAAAAGGGACATGCAAAATATACAAATCAGCCAGGTATATCTAAAATTATGTCTGAAAACACTGTTTTCAGCAATAGGAATATACACATATAAGGCCATACAGGCAGTGGCTACACCATGGTATTACAGATTATTTTCTTTATTTCTTTCTGTCAGATTGCACTTTTATGCCTCCATTTGTTGGATTTTAAATACTTTTGTTGTATAACTTAAATACTGCAATAACTGAAAAATAGTTTTTAGTTTAGAAACAAATGTAAAATTATTTGAAGGTAGATATTGTTTTCCCTGAAACTTTAAAGCAAACATTAAAAATATTATTGAACTAAATATGGCTCAACACATTGATTTCATTAAAAATACACTAATTATAACAATCAGTACAAGTGTAATATTTAGAATTTTTATTTCCCTAATGAAATAAGTTTCAATTATTCAGAAATAATTGTTTAACAATTAATATAATAAAAAAGTATGCTGTTGTCAAGAAGAAGAAAATGTCCTCGCGCACCTGCTGTCTGCTCGCGCGCGCGCAAGTGCGATTTCAAATACAAAGCATCATTAACGGTTCCTCTCCTCAAAGAAACAACCACAGCGCAGGACTGTCTAACAAAAGGTGAGTAAATTCTCCAAAATAAATATACAGATTTACTATTTGTACACAAATTTCTGTACTGACACGCTTAACTGTATGTTTTTATATTTAAATGTTTGTTGTTTACCATTTTAACCGCTAATTTAATAGCCGCGATGCTAGCTATCATAATGAACTTCGTGGGACGAAATGGAGAGTATTAAATCACAAACGGCGATTTTTAGTCAGCTTTGTTCATTATATTCACTTTTAGTCATTGTAACTCTGTTCTTTTCTGAACTAATTTGTTGTCGTTTACGTTTGTTAATCGTTACCCATCCATGTTACATGTAGACTATCTAATAGCTTATTTTTCGATTCATTTAACTTACAGAAAAAAACTGTTTTTGTCCTTTTCTCTCCTCAGAACCTATACATTTAACAGGGTTCACTGAGCAGCACTAATGTAAGTAGACCTTTTTTTTTTTTTTACTTTGAAATAACTGAAATAGTGTTTCAGAGTGAGGCCTAACATTAATCCAAAATTATATACAATATTAATGTTACACTGAATTGAATTAAAGAGTTTATAATTTATGTTTTCTTTTGTTTTTGTTTTTTTTAGCAGTTAATGAAGACGTTGTATGTTTCATGAATATGGCTCTGTAGTGGACTGCTGGAGCTGCTGATGTCTGTTGCTGGCTGACAATAAAGTGATCTCTTTGGACTTACCTCATCTTTTGAAGGTGTGTAAATAAGTGAACAATTGAGGAGAAACATCAGAAACCGATCTAAAACATTCAATTACTTATAGTTTATATGTTTTATTTTTTTTCCACTTTTATTTTCTTCTAAGAAATCCGAGCCTTGCTCCTGATCCTGCTGTGCTGGATGGTATATTATTAATTGAGGTAAGTCTGAGTTTGTGCATTTTGAGGTTTACACACACACACATATACATACATATATATATATATATATACATACACATACACACACACAGGTGCATCAAAAAAACAAATTAGGATATCATGAAAAGTGTTTTTGTAACTTATTTCAAAAGTGAAACTTTCATATATTCTAGATTAATTACATGTAAAGTAAAACATTTCAAAAGTTTTTTTTTGTTTGTTTTAATTTTGATGATTAGAGCTTACAGCTCAAGTCAAAAATCCAGTATTGGATTGCTGCAGTTAAAGCTATTGCTATTCAAATCATCAATCTTATTGTCTCTAGCAAAACAAATCATTACAGCTCCAAGTGAACCATGTTCGACAGCTCACCAAACTATTGTTCAGGCTTTAATGTGTGTTGCTGCAGACACCCGGAATTTGTACTGTAGGGATGGTCATTTAATTCAACTAAAATGTAAATATTTTTGGCTTTCGTGATCTGTAAGCTGTAATCATTAAGATTAAAACAAAAAAAAATTTTTTTTTTAATGTTTTACTTTACATGTAATGAATCTAGAATATCTGAAAGTTTCACTTTTTGAAACAAGTTAGAGAAAAAAAATGAACTTTTTCACGATATTCAATTTTTTTTTAGATGCACCTGTGTACAGTATATATACATACACACGAACACATACATACATAAATACATTCAAATATACATACACTGTGTGTTATTGCAATAGATATTGCATTGAACTAGTCCACAACCATTAATCAGTACGCTAATATAACAAAATACTCATTTTAAAGATACTCTGAATAAAACCATGTGCTAAATGAATAAATGTCAATATTTTGTTATTAAATTTTATGTAAATCCCTCCTTTTTCAACGAACTACACAGAATCTTACACTAACTGTGGTAATGGAGACCCATTTGGTGAGAGCAGCACTGCAGATTTTCCTGATGGTGAGGAGCTACTTGCTGACGAACCCACCAACATGATTTCACCTTATAAGTGCCTTTGTTCTATTCAACATTATACAGAAAAGCTGTTAAACGTACAGCAAAGTGTACTATTTTTCTGCTGCATTTGTTGGGTATTCAAGAGGAGATCATCAAGCTACCTACAGCTGTCTTGAGGCTTATCAATTTCTTAAAATTTCCTGTGTGAATTTTCCCAATCTGTGACCTCCATTTAGAACAAGAAAGAATGTTATCATTGACTGCGATGTACATTAAATTTGCTCATTTGAATTGTACTATTTTTGAGGTATGATTGTTTTAAAGTTCTAAGATATTTGAGTCACATTTATTTGTTTATGGTTTTGTCAAGGTGTAAGTTTTTTATTTTTTTTATTTATAACAATATTAACACTGGTGTTCCCATGAATTTGATTGTGATGTGCAGTATTGATTATTTATTTGAAACTTCTATGGATATTGTTGTTGTTAATCAATAAACAATGTTTGATATGTATTCATTTTAGTTTTTCTGTTTGTTTATTAAAATAATTAAATGTCAATAGCAGGAACAATAAACTAGAGGGAGGGAGAGGGGAACAAATATTAAAGAACTGAAATTGAGAAATGGTGCCTCGAAGCACCAAGGTGGTTCCTGACCATTCTTAATAAAAGGGTTCCTCCAGGAACCGTTAAAAGTTCCTCAGAGAACCACCCCTTTTTAAAGGGTGCCTAGAGGCTCTACAGAGAGTTCCGCCACCGTGGCGAAGTGAAGAACCCCAAAAGGTGCCTCCAGGAACCTTTAGTTTTTACTTTAGTTCAGTCCTTCGGAGGCTTGTAGACTAGTGTCCTCCTCAGCATTAAACGCTGTCTAGTAAGTGCGCGTGGCTAAGTCACACGTTCCCACCCCCAAGGTCACGGCACGAAAATAATTAAAACTTAATTTTGAAGTACGTTTTTTAATTAAAAATCTTTATAATAACTGGCTTTTAATGCAATGCAGTGAATGACAATCAATTAATTTATAACAAAGCAAAGCATCGAGCACGCCCGAGTTTGTTATGAAATGTAAGACAAAAATGTTTTCAGAGATGAAAGCACTTATTTTTTCTTATGTTGTGTTGTAAATTTGCCACTTACTGGTAAACCACACATGCTGTAAAGCACTGTGAGACCACAGATGTTTGCCATAGAAAATATTAGACTGTAGTAATTACCATAACATAAATACCATTTTTGTCTTATTAGAATGAAAAGTTGCAGGCCTACGTACTGTTTAATAGATCTGAGCTAGCTTGATCTAACAAGGAACAGTTGTATGTTATTAACTAATGTTAACAAGGTAGGATTCATAAATAGTGTATGACATGTATTGGTCATCGTTAATGTTTGTTAATCCATTAAGTAATGCTAGCTAATGGGACATGTAAATTGTTACCGAACAATGATTTAATGTAGTTTGAATATTTTATTTTTGTTTCAAAATGTTACATTTTCAGCTAATTTAATCAGGACTGATACTATTAACAGTAGGGGGTGCTCTGTGTACATCATTCATTCATTCATTCATCTGTAGTCATGCAGTGTAATGACAGTTAATTGTCTTTATAAACGATAACAAATAGTGTGTCATTGACAGGGACCAAAGAACAAACAGAGCCCTTCATACGTCTCCGAGCTGAAAAGGACAGTCTCTTCACAGGGGGAAGGAACTCTGCCCTGAATGGTTGGAAGTGAGAGAAAGTTCACTATTTTATATGTGAGCCTGGAGCACAAAAGCAGTCTTAAGCAGCACAAGTCTATTTGTAGCGATAGCCAACAATACATTGTTTGGGTCAAAATGATCCATTTTTCTTTTATGCTAAAAATCAGGATATTAAGATCATGTTCCATGAAGATATTTTGGAACTTTCCTACTGTAAATATATCAACTTAATTTTTGATTAGTAATATGCATTGCTAAGAACTTCATCTGGACAACTTTAAAGGTGATTTTCTCAATATTTAGATTTTTTTGCACCCTCAGATTCCAGATATTCAAATAGTTGTATCTCGGCCAAATATTGTCCGATCCTAACAAACCATACATCAATGGAAAGCTTATTTATACATGATGTATACATTTAAAAAAACTTACCCTTATGACTGGTTTTGTTGTCCAGGGTCACTTATATGATGTTGTTGCCTTTTATATTTTTTAGGTTTTAGGTGCACAATGGGACATTTAGATTTTTTTTTACTTGACTAGACTTATCTTAGAGAAGATGGGTCTGCAGGGCACAGTCACCCCACTCCAGGCAAAGAAGAAATGGGATAATTTAAAGAAAAAATATAAGGTATTATTTCTCATTATGTACACCCAAGCTCAGGGGTGGGCAACTTCGGTCCTGGAGGGCCACTGTCCTGCAGAGTTGAGCTCCAATCCTAATAAAACACACTTGAACCAGCTAATCAAGCTCTTACTAGATATAGTAGTAGGCAGGTGTGTTGAGGCAAGTTGGAGCTAAACTCTGCAGGACACCGCCCCTCCAGGACCAAGTTTGGGGACCCCTGATATAAATTTACCGAAACATCACAACATGCCATGTCTGTACTCATTAGGATTGTAAATGTCCTGCATCAGGCCAGGGGACAGATGATGGGAAACCAACTGCAGCAACCTGGCCCTGGTTTGTGCTAATGGATGAGGTATTAGGGCAATCTGCTTCAGTGTCACCCCCAGTCCTAATTTCCTCCATCCAAGAAGACAAGGCAGGAACAAGCTCAGTTGTGCTGGAAGACGAAGGGACAGAGACAACAGACAAGATGGAGAAAAGAGGCAAGAAAAGAGGGAGGTGCAGGGAGCATTCTTTTCTGTCACTGCTCAAAGCGGATATAGCTTATCAAGAGAAGCAGAGGAGAGACGGGAGAGGGAGGCCAGGGAGAGAAATGAAAGATTTGTCTCTACTTGAAAAATTTGTAGAAAAAGAAAACAATTCAGACAAAGTGAAGTTTTCCTTTTTATTCTTGTATTTTACAATTTAATATTTTGTTAATTTTTCATATTCTATTAGTTGTTACAATCTTTTCAGTAAGCTTAAAAATGTATCACTTTGGACCTATAGTGATTATTGCATTTATTGCCATTGTTTTTTTTAATGTGAAGAATATTCTGTAACTGATGGCAATTACTGAATAACATAAATGAAAACATTTGTTTCTTTAGCCTTTAAAATATACAGGTTTATCTTTTTGCATAAACATTTGTTCAAAATGAAGTAAACAGATTGAAACAGTGTAGATTCACATTTATTTGTATAGTGCTTTTCAAAATACACAGTTTCAAAGCAACTCTACAGGAAAAATACACATCCTCACAATTTAGAATGATCTGTTATCAGAGGTGGCTGTGTGAAAATGCACATTTCAGAAATGTACAGTTTAAAGTAATGGAAATCATGCAGCAATTGTTACAAATACACTTTAATATTAACTGAACAAGTCAAAGGTCACTTTCACTCCATAAAAAAAAAAAAAAAAAATCATACTGTTTACATGTTTTCAGTGAATGCATGTTTATATGTAGCAGACTAGGTCTTGTTACAAAATTAACACAAACAGTTCTCTCTTGCATGTGTTTAAACTTTGTAAAATTGGATTATTTTGTGATATTTAAAAATAAGTCGGATAAAGAAGTTGAAAACTATCACTATCTAAAACATTTAAGCATTAAGCTAACACACCTGCAATTAATTATCCCCCTAGCGAGAAAAAAAACCCTTTCTTTTCACTTACCCCACCACGTCCTTTGCAAAGATGCAAGCACAGAAGAAAGCACCTTCTGCGCATAACAGCATGATTGCACAAACTCCTGATATCATTCTCCATTTCCCAAAAATAGTGGAAAAGCAGCGGTATGACATCTTCCATTTTCACCCTCTCTCTTTGACGTTTTCGTGTTGTGGACTAGGGTGCGGACACAATTATGATGTAGCCACGCGTACACCTGATGCATCTTTCCAAATGAGAAGAATGACGGACTCAAAACGAAGGCTGTCTTCCAAGGATCCTTCCGATTGCGATACCTTCCATTTGAGAAACACCTAATAAATCAAGCACGGACCTTATAAACACACAGACCTTAACAAGCTAATGATACACAGGTGGAAGTAATCACAGAACAAAAGTCCAGGCAAAGGTTTATGGAAAATGTAGTTTGTGATGGAATGGAGTAGTAAGGAGTGCCCCTGGGGGAGCTTATGGACACTCCAGCTGGTGATCGTGACACTTTATTTGTGTTTGTACTGTAAGTAACTGAAATCGATTAGATGGTTGCATTGTCAGCGATCAAACCTTTTGCAAACAAGCCTTTTGCAAACAAGACTTTTGTACTTCACAGGCATACCTGATTTGCACACGTCTCTCAAACAGAGAACCAGGAAACTATTCCAGTCCTCTCCAGTTCAGGGAAAATAAAACCTAAGTGCCGTTTAGCTGTGTTGTGTCTCTGTCTGTGAGTGCATGCAGTGAAATGGCTGAAGCAAGTGTTTCAGCAGAGCAGTTCAGCTGTTCAGTGTGTCTGGATTTGCTGAAGGATCCAGTAGCCATTCCCTGTGGACACAGTTACTGTAAGAGCTGCATTACAGACCACTGGAATCAAGAGGATCAGAAGAGAGTCTACAGCTGCCCTCAGTGCCGACAGACCTTCATACCAAGACCAGCTTTAGGTAAAAACACCATGCTGGCTGAAGTGGTGGAGAAACTGAAGAAAACTGAATTCCAAACTGTTCCTGCTGGACCTGGAGATGTGGAGTGTGACGTCTGTATTGGAAGAAAACACAAAGCTGTGAAGTCCTGTCTGGTGTGTCTGAACTCTTTCTGTCAAAATCACCTTGAACAACATGAGAATCTCTTCAAAGGAAAGAGACACGATCTAATGGATGCCACTGGACGACTACAGAAGATGATCTGCCAGAAACATGAAAAACTGCTGGACATTTACTGCCGCACTGACAAGTGTTGCATTTGTGTGCTCTGTGTGGTGGATGAACACAAAAAACACAAAACTGTCTCAAGTGCAGTGGAGAGGGCCGAGAAACAGGTACGGCATTGTATGCTGATTCTGTCTGTTGCGACAATAACAAATCACATTTCACATGACCTTAACATTGTATCATTAACAGCTGTAATAGATTTACATTTTTATAAGACAATGATAGACAAATAAGAGTGACACTAGAGAAAAAAAGTTAGCTAGACTTCCAGCTATAGCAGGAAGTCATTCATTTATGTGTTTTTTCATGGTTAAGAATGTCATTCATCCAGTTCTGTGAGATAAAAACACAAAAGCGGTAGTCACATACAAAAACAATTAGAACTTTTGTTTTCAGTCAATATATTTCTGTGACTTTCTGCTTTTGTCCTACAGAAACACTTGGTTCAGACACAGAGAAAATTCCAGCAGCAAATCCAGGAGCGAGAGAAGAAGCTTCAGGAACTGAAAGAGGCTGTGGAGGCTCACAAGGTGAGTTCGGAGGAGAAACAGCAGCACTGGTTTAGTAAAGACTCTTCTTCAGTTGGTTATTGAGGGTGATTTTCAGTCCCACTGAAGCACAGACTGTGTGTCCTACAGCGCTCTGCACAGACAGCAGTGGAGACCAACGAGAGGATCTTTACTGAGCTCATCCGCTCCATTGAGAGAAGACGCTCTGAGATCACACAGACGATCAGAGATCGAGAAAAGATTGTAGTGAGTCGAGCTGAAAGACTCTTGAAAGAACTAGAGCATGAAATTGATCAACTAAGGAGGAGAAATGCTGAGCTGCAGCAGCTTTCACAGACACATAATCACACCCATTTCCTCCAGGTAGCATCATGACCATCAGTCTTTTCATTACTGAGAGCTTTAACAGATTTTATTGACACTTGAGCAGTATTTATTTACTATGAAATATTTCTGTCTTAAATGTATTCTCTGATTGTTTGTTTTTGTGTCTGTGCAGAGTTTCCCGTCTCTCCCTGTTCCTCCTGGATCTCCAGATGTTCCCAGCATCGCTGATGGTTCTTTGGATGTTGTAGGAAAATCAGTCTCTAAACTGAGACAGAAACTGGAGGATTTCTGCAGAGAAGAGACTGAAAAACTCGCTGGAAGAGGTAAAGTTCTGGAGACTCATTAGTATTCTATTTATCTATCTAGTTCTTTTACACTGAAACTGTATGCATGTGTGTTGTTTTCCACAGTGATATGCATCCAGATCATTCCCACCCCAGAGTATGAGAGCAGGAAAGACTTTCTACAGTGTAAGTTACAAGGAAAATTGGAACACTCAAAATATAGGATTGTTGTCGATAAAAAAAAATATATATATAACATTCTTACAGGAAAAGGTCCAATTATGAACACTGATAAATCAGTGTATTTTTTTTTCTATGAATTTTTCAGATATACTAGGGAAACATGAAGATAAGATATTTATTTACATTCTTCAGATAAAATGGATCCCATGCACATTTGGCAAAACTTGTTATCAGAATACTCTACATCAGTGTTTTAAAATAAATGTAAAATATGATATGAAAAACTAACAAAGATTAATTTAATGTTTTAATTATTGAAACTACAGATTTTGGTGCAGATCATGTTTTTTTGTCTCCATCAGATTTCTGTCAATTTACTCTGGATCCAAACACAGTGCATGAACACCTCAATCTGTCTGAGGGGAACAGAGTGGTGACTTACAGTAGAACACACCAAGAGTGTCCTGATCATCCAGACAGATTTAGTTTTTGGCCACAGGTGTTGTGTATTGAGAGCGTGCGTGAACGCTGCTACTGGGAGGTTGAATGGAGTGGTGATTATTGTGTGTGTATATCAGTGTCTTATCAGAGTATAAGCAGAAAGGGATGGGGTAATAAGAGCAAATTTGGAAGTAATGATCAGTCTTGGTGTTTAATCTGCTCTCCTTCCAGTTACACATTCTGTCAAAATAACCAGCAGACTAAACTCTCTGTAGTGTCCAGCTCCCGTAGAATAGGAGTGTATGTGGATCGCAGTATTGGCATTCTGTCTTTCTACAGCGTCTCTGACACAATGACCCTCATCCACAGAGTCCAGACTACATTCACTCAGCCTCTCTATCCTGGGTTTAGGTTTATTTTTCCATTTGTGTACAGATTATTTGGATCAGCTGAATATCCAACAGTGAAACTGTGTGATATAAAATAGATGGTCCATGGATTCAGCACATGCTGAATTGCCTAAAATAGTTAATGGGATTTGAAAGATGTTGCTGCTTAGTAACAATACACACTTGTTGATGTAACAGATTTGATTAGATCGAAAAAAGATAAGAGTAAAGAGCTTCAGATCTTCAGTAGGACTCTACCCCTCATATAATAATGCATTTACATTTATGTGGGATTGCTGCAATATTTTATGCCTGTACACGTCACGTGTTTACATTTCTGTAATATGCAACCTGAATTCCGGAAATGTTGGGACGTTTTTTAAATTTGAATAAAATGAAAATTAAAAGACTTTCAAATCACATGAGCCAATATTGTACTCACAATAGAACATAGACAACATAACAAATGTTTAAACTGAGAAATTTTACACTTTTATCCTTTTTACAAATTTTTTTTTATAATTTCAAATTTGATGCCTGCTACAGGTCTTAAAAAGTTGGCACGGGGGCAAAAAATGGCTGAAAAAGCAAGACATTTTTAAAAGATTCAGCTGGGAAAACATCTAGCAACTAATTAAGTTAATTGACATCAGGTCTGTAACATGATTAGCTATAAAAGGGATGTCTTAGAGAGTCTCTCAGAAGTTAAGATGGGCAGAGGCTCTCCAATCTGTGAAAGAGTGTGTAAAAAGATTGTGGAATATTTTAAAAACAACGTTCCTCAACGTCAAATTGCAAAGGCTTTGCAAATCTCATCATCTACAGTGCATAACATCATCAAAAGATTCAGAGAAACTGGATAAATCTCATGTTTTGGAAGGCACTATGAATGAAAGGTATATAAAGGTTTTAGAGCAACATATGCTTCCCTCCAGATGACCTCTATTTCAGGGAAGGCCTTGTGTATTTCAGCAGGACAATGCAAAACCACATACTGCAGCTTTTACAACAACATGGCTTCGTAGTAGAAGAGTCCAGGTGCTGAATTGGCCTGCCTGCAGTCCAGATCTTTCTCATATAGAGAACATTTGGCCCTTCATTAAACGAAAAATACATCAAAGACGTCCACAAACTCTTCGGCAGCTGGAAACCTATATCAGGCAAGAATGGGACCAAATTCCAACACCAAAACTCCAGAAACTCATATCCTCGATGCCCAGACGTCTTCAAACTATTTTGAAAAGAAGAGGAGATGCTACATCATGGTAAACATGCCCCCAGTCCCACCTATTTTGAGACCTGTAGCAGGCATCAAATTTGAAATGAGCTCAATTTGTGCATAAAATTTTAAAATTTCTCAGTTTAAACATTTATGATATCCATTTTCTATTGTGAACAAAATGTTGGTTCATGTCATTTGAAATTCTTTTAGTTTTCATATTATTCAAGTTTAAAAAATGTCCAAACATTTCCGGAATTCGGGTTGTATATAATATATAGCATTATATTTTGCAGTATATTTCCAAATATTTTTGTTTCAAAAGGGGAGAGTATATGTTAAAAGGACAATTCACCCAAACACTGTATGAAAATTATGTCATTATTTACTCACCCTCAAGTTGTTCCAAACCAGAATTAATTTCTTACTTCTACTGAACACAAAAGAAGATATCCTGAAGAATGTTGGCAACCAAACACTTCCATAGTAATTTTTTTTCCCGTACTATACATACATACTCCTTTTCTCTACTACTTGACGGAATGAGCTGAAACATCTAAAGGTACACCTTTACTTTAAGCACTTAATTAATCCACAGCCATATACAAATGGACTCACTACACTTTTCTTGTTTTCTGCATTCCCCAGTTCTAGCTTGGATATTAATGTAGCTTATACTCTAAACTGTGCACAGATATTGTTCTTATGATTAATTTCTTGTGATAATCATTTGCGAGTTGCTTTAGATAAAAGCATTTGTTAAATGAATAAATAAATATGTATAAAATAGAGGACAAGAATATTGATAAGAATAAACTATATGTCACACATGGCAAAGGTGTGAATATCTGACAAACATTTCTTTGAACTTCTTACTGATCTGGGGTTATGGCTTTATGTTAGTGTTAATGGACTGCAAATGTTTTATTTAGACTAGGGCCAGAAGTCCTGGTGTACAGGGAGGTATAGTATGAAAAATGTATATTGCAACTGCAAAGATCATTTTGCTGATATACTTTCATTGTAGAACATCGTTGAGTCAATTATCTGCTGGCCATGACACAAACTTCAGGCACTTACTGCTGCTCGCTGCTCTCTGTTATCTTCTCAGTCAAAGCAGTTTCTAAAGTTTGAAATGCCTAAAGACTGCCTTTTCAGTGACAAGCTTAAAGAAATCAGTCCATCACAGTATGTATTGGGCTAAATCGTAGAAAATGTCATATTTTATTTATAGATATAACCATCGTAAAAGCTGCATAATATGCTAAAAGGCCATATTTCAAATTTGACCTGTAAAGATTACAAATGGAACATTTATTTTATAAAAAGAACTATAAAAGGCTAAAAATTAGCATTTTTAGTACCAAAAATATGGTAGGTAGTATATTTATAGTGTATTCTTAACTAAAAATGGCTAAGAAATTACTAAGATAATAGAAGTGTTATTGTTATAAAACAATAATGTATAAAATACAAAACAAATTTTAAATGCTTATTTAGGTAAATAAAAAAGTTCCTTTTGTCAATTTTGTAACACATCTTAAAAATGCACTTAAAAATGCACACACATCTTGAATATGCACCATTCATTTTAAAACATTTTAAAGTCAAGAGACAAGATGGTCGCGTTAGCGTGAGCACCTGTTGCTGGATTCGACTGCTTTGTAAATTGAGCCTTATATAATTATTCTTATTCGCTAATCTAACTTTTCTTTTGAGTATTTAAGATTGTGCTCTAATGCTGGCTTTCAATATTGGAGTATTTTTTCCTAACCGCACGACTTCTTCAACAATGGATCAGGCCGAGGTGTCGCTACAAACAATTTGGGACGCTATCCAGCAGATCAAAGTTGAAATGACTGCTCACCTCGACTTAAGAATCTCGACCGTCCAAACGGGTCTTACCAGCATTCAAGGGTCTTTATCCTCACTGTGCAAGCAAATATTGGATTTTGGTCAGGTTTCTACACCTCCAGGACAAAGTAAACATTCTTCATCAGGCCAGGGAGAAAAAGCAGCTTTTTTTATAAAGGTACTTGAGTGCATATTTATCAGGATTTTAGTGCCGGTGTTATGGATCAACTGGGGATCATGTTAACTGGGGATGTGCGCGCGCACGCAAGTATGTTTACCTGGATTTCCAGCAGATGTTAGACGGCGACAGATTCGTCACTGCGATATTCCACCAGTTATAGATTAAAAAAATTGGTATCATGCATAATAAAGCGTTTTGATTCTGCAGTGTCACTATCTGCGTATTTCACGTGGTTTTAGGGAAGTTTACCATGCTCCCATGTCACGCTCACAAACCACGCCCACGTTAACATGGGACATTCGTTTCAATGGATGATCAAACTCTTCAAGGAACTGAAGTAAAAATGTAAGTATTTTCTTTTCAATATTACTGTATCACGTTGTGTCTGTAGTGTGCTGTCATGTGTTCTAAATAACAGATATAAAAATTTAAATTAGTGGTAGGCTGCCTAAAGCAAACATGAATTGCAAAGTCCTTTATGTTTTTATTGACAAGCCTGTTCATTGATCTGTAGATTACTATTGTTCTTAATCAAATCATTTATTTTCTGAGTGATTACATACATACAGTATCTCACAGAAGTGAGTATACCCCTCACATTTTTGTAAATATTTTATTATATCTTTTCATGTGACAACACTGAAGAAATGACACTTTGCTACAATGTAAAGTAGTGAGTGTACAGCTTGTATAACAGTGTAAATTTGTTGTCCCCTCAAAATAACTCAACACACAGCCATTAATGTCTAAACTGCTGGCCACAAAAGTGAGTACACCCCTAAGTGAAAATGTCCAAATTGGGCCCAATTAGCCATTCTCTCAAGGTCTCAGGTGTGAATGGGGAGCAGGTGTGTTAAATTTGGCATTATCGTTCTCACTCTCTCATACTGGTCACTGGAAGTTCAACATGGCACCTCATGGCAAAGAACTCTCTGAGGATCTGAAAAAAAAGAATTGTTGGTCTACATAAAGATGGCGTAGGCTATAAGAAGAACGGTGGCCAAGACCATACAGCGGTTTAACAGGACAGGTTCCACTCAGAACAGGCCTCGCCATGGTCGACCAAAGAAGTTGAGTGCACGTGCTCAGCATCATATCCAGAGGTTGTGTTTGGGAAATAGACATATGAGTGCTGCCAGCACTGCTGCAGAGGTTGAAGGGGTGGGGGGTCAGCCTGTCAGTGCTCAGACCATACGCCGCACACTGCATCAAATTAGTCTGCATGGCTGTCGTCCCAGAAGGAAGCCTCTTCTAAAGATGATGCACAAGAAAGCCTGCAATCAGTTTGCTGAAGACAAGCAGACAAGGTCATGGATTATTGGAACCATGTCCTGTTGTCTGATGAGACCAAAATAAACTTATTTGGTTCAGATGGTGTCAAGCGTGTGTGGCGGCAACCAGGTGAGGAGTACAAAGACAAGTGTGTCTTGCCTACAGTCAAGCATGGTGGTGGGAGTGTCATGGTCTGGGGCTGCATGAGTGCTGCCGGCACTGGGGAGCTACAGTTCATTGAGGGAACCATGAATGCCAACATGTACTGTGACATACTGAAGCAGAGCATGATCCCCTCCCTTCTATTCCAACATGATAACGACCCCAAACACACCTCCAAGACGACCACTGCCTTGCTAAAGAAGCTGAGGGTAAAGGTGATGGACTGGCCAAGCATGTCTCCAGACCTAAACCCTATTGAGCATCTGTGGGGCATCCTCAAACGGAAGGTGGAGGAGCGCAAGGTCTCTAACATCCACCAGCTCTGTGATGTTGTCATGGAGGAGTGGAAGAGGACTCCAGTGGAAACCTGTGAAGCTCTGGTGAACTCCATGCCCAAGAGGGTTAAGGCAGTGCTGGAAAATAATGGTGGCCACACAAAATATTGACACTTTGGGCCCAATTTGGACATTTTCACTTAGGGGTGGCCAGTGGTTTAGACATTAATGGCTGTGTGTTGAGTTATTTTGAGGGTACAGCAAATTTACACTGTTATACAAGCTGTACACTCACTACTTTACATTGTAGAAAATTGTCATTTCTTCAGTGTTGTCACATGAAAAGATATAATAAAATATTTACAAAAATGTGAGGGGTGTACTCACTTCTGTGAGATACTGTATATATATGTATGTATGAAGAACACAGATGGGCTACTTTGGCTTGAGTTTGTGTGATTTTACTCTGCTGATTTTATTATCTGAGATCTCTTGCTTGTACAGTCAGCTCTGGTGCCTCTGTATCCTCTTCCCTGGACATAAAGCAGCTATGTTTCATCCTGGATTTATGACTGATCTGAAATCAACATTTTGCACTGCCTTAGAACTCTGTTTAGAACAATTTTGTATTCAGTTTACTATAATCATATAATCAATTAAATTAACTAAATTTTATATATGCTTAATAGTTTGTTTGTATTGAAGGCCTACTGTACATTATGCTCAGTTAGGTGCTTGAATATAAATGTTGTGGATCTGTTGTCTTTCATTGAACATGTAGAGGACACTTTGTCTAAAGTAAATTCTAAGTTCATGACTCCTGCTTTTCATTTTACATATAGGCCTCTTGGCAGACTACTTGTGTTTCCGACCGTAGAAAACATGATATGAGCAGTGCAGGATTCAAAGGCAAACTCTTTAATACTGTATGTGTGATGAACACAATTTTTTCCACAATTTGTATGAACAATATATGTCACGTGTATGGCATGTTTACATTTTTAAGGTGACAGTGTTTGACAGGTGTTTATTAAAAGTGAACCATGCTGTAGGATCTTTCTTACTGCCTCATAGCTTCTTTTTCTAGTTCCCATGCTGTCTTTTGTATGAAAGTCGTATGACAATCACTCAGCAGCCACAACTTTTTCATGACTGACATAGGCAGAGCATGATACTGTGATGATGAATTATTACATATATGGCTAATATTGCAAAAGACAGTATATATCACTAACCTCATAATCATTTGTCATTTTACACAAATATGATACCTCTCTCTCCCAAAAGTTAATTAGAATAAGAAATCTTCAATATTTACTTCATTGCAGACTTCTTGAACTAAAAATATGACACAAAAGTCTGTCAGTTTCATAAATAATGACTGTGGGTCTTTTTATATGTAATATAACTTTGAATTATGCCAGTTATCTTCATTTCAGTGGTAACAACCTCACTAACATTTGTATTCAGCCTTTATGAAGATTTTAGATGACTCTAACACCTGTAAAGAGATGACAACAACCCCTGCAAGAACTTCAGATGATCCCAACTCTGAATCAACATGCGAAACTGCAAAATTACCCTTATATTGTAATCATTACGATCACAATATGTAAATCATTGCCTTAACATGTTTGTGCTTAACTGAATGATGTTAACTAACCAGATCCAATCTGTATCCAGACCAGATGGTGGATCAGCACCTAGAGAAGACCACAACATCTCTGAGTGTCAGTGGAGACCATGTCAGCTATATGTGCCCTACAGACAGATCCCCTGCAAAGACCTTGTCACCTCGACAGTCATCAGCACAACTGAGCTGGAAAATGACATCACTGAATCAACGATGAACTGACTTTAACTGAGAAGCTGTTTACTATTGTCCTCATTTTAGAGCTGCGTTACAGCAGAATTGAACTTTGTTTGCATTTTTGACACTCTATTTCCATATTTAACACTATGAAGCTCCTTTGACACAATCTGTATTGCATAAAGCACTATAAATAAAGGTGACCTCACTTGACTTGACAGACCTCTATTATAAAGCTGTACATTTCTGCAATACGGACATTGCATTTACAGTCATTTCTGACATAGCAGATTTCTCTTCATAGTAAAAGAAACATGCATTTTATGTGAAGCTGCTTTGAAGCTATATTGTTAAATAGTGTTTTTTTTTTTTTTGGCTTCAACACCTATTAACTGTATATAGGCTACGTTTTGTGAACATTCCCTTAAATAACTATTTGGGATAATTCACTGTATCCATGTGTAATTAATGTGTCAACAGGGCACGAAGACTGGGATTGGGAAACGCTGCTTTAACCACAGCAATATTGCTGCTGAAATTACATTGACACAAATTAAGGAATATTTTTGAACAACTGCCCACACACGCGTTTCAATGAAACAAAGTAAACACCTTATTTAATACATTTTCAATTGCCATTAGAAGAAAAATAATCCTTTGAAACGAATGTAGCCTAAACAAAATAATCTGGGCGTGGTCTGTGAGACGCGACATGAAAGCGCATTAAAACTTCCCTTAAACGGCGTCAGATACATTGGGACATCGACAGGGGAAACAACAGTGTCCAATAATTATACAAACATTCACAAATAATGTGGAAAGCTTTGAAATCAGTTCCGTTGAAAATTCATTGTGACGAATCTGTGGAGGTCCAACATCTGCTGGAAACTCAGGTGAAACTATTAGCGTGCACGCGCATGTCCCCAGCTGATCTGTAACACCTGTTTGATCAAAGAAGCGTTGGGAGTTTAATAGTGTAAAAAAAATTGCTTCGAAGCAATTCGACACCCGTCTCTACGGTGACACCTAGTGGTCATTTTCAAGTATTGCTCTGAAACAGTTTCGACAGAGAAGCAGTTAGGCGAATATACGAATTATAATCTATGTTGTGTTCGTTGGTTCGCCAAGTGATTCGGGGGCGTGGTTAGTGTTCATGACTGGAATGCTGTCACCTGGTTTCGAATCCGGGGTGAAGCAGTAATGCATAAAATAATAATAAGCAATTAGAATTTGTGTTTTTATTGTTCTGCTATTCTAATGTGTTGAAACATCGGTCTGACATCTGAATGAACTCTATATGAATAAATGTTATTTTGGTCATGAAAAATGAACATTAATGAAAGACATCAAGCCACAATGTCTGACTTCTTTTTTTTTTCTTTTTTTTTTTTACATATAAAGATTTTTATTTTAAAATATGGATTTTCTAAACAGTGTCTCAACACTTTGTGATCTGAATTAGATTTCATACAAGGTATGCCTTGCTTAGACGGCCCAGCAGTGTCAATAGCAGGCCTAGGTACAGGGACAATGTTACCATTCTCTGCACCCCCCAAAAGGCCAGGATGAGTGCTCCTCAAATGGCCCATCGTGGATGTTGTATTATTACAGTATTATTACAGTACATCTCACTTTATTTTGTGTTTCCAAATGGAAATGCTCCCACACCACAGATGCATGGCATCTCTTGCATGGAGCTTCCATTATTATGTAATCTATCAGTATGAAATAATCTATGTATCAATTAGCCTATGATATCCTATCTCTAACTTGCTTGTCACTATCTAACTTATATTAATGTATATGTATGCCTATATGAATGTATCAGTATATTTATCCTAATTATCTGTCAATGTCTATAGCCTATATCTATCAATATCTTAATAATAACTTTTCATCTAGCCTAAATATAATTAACAAGATTACACTATAAATATCACTATATCGCAAAATCTTTCTCCTCTCACAAAAACCCACGAAGTGAAGATGCGTTAACTTCACTTTTATACTTTGTGGGAGTTAGGTTGAGAAAGATGTGCGATTGTGTGATTTGTTCCCGACCCTGTCAATCAAACGCTGATTCGGCAGGTATGCCAAGTCTCGAAACACTTGTGACACGCCCCGATGCTTCGAATCGCCTTAGTCACGTGACATGGGTGTTTCGAATCGCCTTAGTCACGTGACATGGGTGTTTCGAATGGCCTTAGTCACGTGACATGGGTGTTTCGAATCACGCTTCGGAGCAGTGTTTCGAAACATCTGCGCTTCGGGATCTCGACACTGTGTCGAAACATCAGCTTCGCGTCAGCCATCCCTACGTTGAAGGTGTTGGTGCATGGAAAGCCTCAATTATTCCGCTGCCCAAAGGAGGCTTTCTTTAGTGACTTCTCTGTTACTTCTTCATTGTACTACTGTCTGCTTTGTAAGTGTCTTTCTCCCTCTTTGCTGAGAAACGGGGATCAGTGGAATTACATTTCTGTACAATGTGTTTTTGTAGAGCCATGTATTTTGTTTAATTGTATTATAATATGACCTGGCCACTTTCTTTTCGTTTTCTATAATATACTGCAGTTTGAATCTGAATTTGCAGATGTTGGCTTTATTTTTGTTTTGTGTGTGTGTGTGTGCCTGTGTGTGTTTTGTTTATGTGGTGTGTTTGTGGATTTGTGGTCCTTGTGTTTGCTCAACTTGTTGCTTTTTCCTTCACTCCTACCGTTCCTTTTGTTTTTCTCACTTATTTCTCTTTTTCTCTCTCTTAAACTATTACTTGATTGGCTAATTTATTGTTCCTTTAGTTATAATTGAATTAGTTAAAGGTTTAAAAGTTGTTCACCTTAATATTAGAAGTATTCTCTCAAAAATCGATGATCTTAGAGTTTGGGTTTTTCTGTATGAACCAAATATTATACTTTTTCAGAAACATGGCTAGATAGTAAAATCTCTGATGATGAAATTAAAATTGATTATGTTTTGTATAGATCTGATGGAGCTTCTAGAGGGGGTGGGGTGGCCACATACAGTATGTTTCTGTAAATCTTGTTTCTGAATGTATTATCTCTCACGTTGATCCTGTTAATTTTGAGTGCCTTTTATGCCTTATTATGGTTACTCTTCATGCTAACAATAAATGAATTACTGGGGACATCTATAGGCCACCCTTTGCTCTGTCTGACTCTACAATGTGTATTTTGTCCACTATCAATTCTTTTGAGAATTGAACATTATGAAATGATTATTTTGGGAGATTTTAATAGTAATTGGTTAGATCGTTCCTCTGTTAATGATAGAAATTGATTTGGAAGTGTTAATCTTACTCAGTTAATTAAGGAGCCCACCAGAGCTGATTATCGTTCTTCAACTTTGTTGGATTGGATACTTGTTACCAATCCTGAAAGGATAATCAAATCTGGTGTATTGTCAGATTGTTTAAT
This sequence comes from Onychostoma macrolepis, assembly GCF_012432095.1. NCBI lineage: Eukaryota > Metazoa > Chordata > Actinopteri > Cypriniformes > Cyprinidae > Onychostoma > Onychostoma macrolepis. The sequence continues at coordinate 5,756,268 of NC_081173.1, forward strand.
TGATCATTCGGTTATTTATTGTGTCTGGAAAATAAAAACTCCCAAGTTCTCCTCCTAAATATAGAAGTATGAGACAGTGTAAAAATATGAATGAGCTTTACTCATGATTTAATTGATATAAACTGGGATAGGTTTCAGTTAATTCCTTTTGTTGAGGATGTTTGGAGTTTGTCTTATTGTCTGAGGTTACAAATGTAATTAATAAACATGCTCCCATTAGAACTGTTAGAGTCAAAGGCAGACATTTACCTTGGATTAGCTCTGATTTTATTAAACTTTACAAGCAAAGGGGTAAAGCTTGGGCTAAATATCGGTTATCTAGGGACTCCTCTGATTGGGAAAACTACAGGAATCTGTGTAAGGCAGAAACTAGGAATGCCAAAGCAATTTACTTTAAAGATCGTCTTTCTCAGGATTTTCATAATCCCAAACAGTTTTGGAATCAGTTGAATAAACTCTTTAACAAACCCATTAAAAGCTCATCAGTAAATATTAAATTGAATAATGATTCTATTTTTGATCCCTCACTTATTTCTCAATCCTTCAATCAGCATCTTTCCTCTATTTGTGGTTCTCAGTGTTTTGATTTCCATAGTATTACTTGTTCTTTAAACCCCACTACTCGTACTTGGTCATTCTCCTTTAAGAAAATTATGCCCGTTGATACTGTGCTATATATGATCTAAAAACCAACAGTAGTCCTGGTCCCGATGGCTTAGAAGCTAAATTTGTTATATCTGCTGCTTATGTATTAATGTATCCTCTTGCTGATTTATTTAATTTGCCTTTGTCAACTTGTTCTGTTCCCTCTATATGGAAGTGTGCAAGAGTTATTCCTCTGTTCAAAGGTGGAGACTCATCTGATGTGAATAACTATCACCCTATTTCTATTATTTGCTTTATTACCAAAATATTTGAGAAACTTATATTTAATCAATTATCTCTTTATATATCAGTTCTCTAAATATTCTTTCACCATTTCAATTGGGTTTTAGACCCAACTTTTCCACTACTACTGCCCTTTTAAAATTCACAAATCATGTGTTCTCATCCTTTGATAAAGGCCAAGCCACAGGTGCCATTTCCATCGATCTTTCAAAGGCTTTTGACATGCTCAATCATTACCTTCTTCTCGAAAAATTGTCTTCCATTGGTTTAACTACGAATGCTCTCCTTTGGTTTAATGCTTACTTGCAGAATAGGCGTCAGTATGTTGTATACCAAGGTTTTCAGTCTGATTACTCGATTGTTGAAAAAGGTGTTCCTCAAGGTTCTACTCTAGGTCCACTACTTTTTTCTATTTTTATTAATGATTTATCTCAAATATGTTTAAACTGCTCTGTACATCTCTATGCTGATGACACTGTTATTTACATCACTAATTCTGATCTGTCACAAATCCAGAACTCTTTACAGTCTGATTTTAATCTGGTTCAAAAATGGTTTCATAACATGTTTATGTTGAACAAGAAGAAATCTTGCTGTATGTTATTTGGCACACGTTGGTGCTGTTCTTTTTCTTTTGATTTGAATATTACTTTTGATGATGGTTTATCTCTTGAGGCTGTTGATTCATTTAAATATATTGGTTTTTGGATTGACCCTGAACTTACTTTCAAGCCTCATATTGATTATATTGTTAACAGAACATATGGTTGTTTGCGCTTACTTTATCGTTCAGTTAATTGTTTTACATGTCAAGTTAGGAAAATAATTATTTCTCAGGTTATACTACGTCTTATTGATTATGCTGATATAGTTTATCAAAATACCTCTGAAGGTGTCCATATCGTACTCATCATTGTCATGTATGAAATGCTTAATTGGTTACACCCTAAATCAAGAAGACAATTTAATTGGTTTCTGTTTATTTTTAAATGTGTTTATTATGAATCTTTACTAATGAGCTCATGACCTGAATCAGATGTGTTTAAGAAGATATGCAAAATGTGCAGGGTTGGGAACCACTGTGCTAGTGCAAAACATGTGTTTTTAATGAGACTGCCGTCTAGTGGCCATTTGAGACACAGGGTTAATAAGCAGAATATGAGTACATTTAAAATGATATGATGTTACACACTCTTGTACAGTAGGTGGCGGTATGCACCTAAAAGTTGTTTGCAATCCGCCATTAACCAAGAGAAGAAGAAGAAGAAGAAGTGGCCATTTGTATTATGAGTAATTTTGCATTAAATTCTCTTCAGACACGCCTGTTTTCCGCATGTCTCTCAAACACAGAACCAAGAAATCCTCTGGTTAGTGCCATTTAGCTGTGTTGTTTCTCTATATGTGTGTGTGCGCGCAATGGCATGCAGTGAAATGGCTGAAGCGAGTGTTTCTGCAGAGCAGTTCAGCTGTTCAGTGTGTCTGGATTTGCTGAAGGATCAGTGACCATCCCCTGTGGACACAGTTACTGTAAGAGCTGTATTACAGACCACTGGAATCAAGAGGATCAGAAGAGAGTCTACAGCTGCCCTCAGTGCAGACAGACCTTCAGACCAAGACCTGCTTTAGGTAAAAACACCATGCTGGCTGAAGTGGAGGAGCAACTGAAGAAGACTGAACTGCAAAGTGAAGATGTGGAGTGTGATGTCTGTACGGAAAGAAAACAAAAAGCTGTGAAGTCCTGTCTGGTGTGTCTGAATTCTTATTGTCAAAATCACCTTGAACAACATGAGAATTTCTTCAAAGGTAAGAGACACAATCTTATGGATGCCACTGGACGACTTCAGGAGATGATCTGCCATCAACATGATAAACTACTGGAAATTTACTGCCACACTGACTGTCGTTGTATTTGTTTGCTCTGTATGGTGGATGAACACAAAAACCACAGCACTGTATCAACTGCAGCAGGGAGGGCTGAGAAACAGGTAGGGTAAACGTACCTATTAAGCTCACCAAAATCTACACTGAGACATTTTTAGTGCACAAAATATTGGTTTCAGTACAAAAAGTTATCGTCCCCTTGGAATTATAAGGTTCTGTCTGATATATTTGTCAAAATTGAGTTATTCACGTATTCTTATTCTGTGACAATTTATGCTCCGTAATGCAGGAACCATTAAACAACAATAATTACGTGTCTGCATAATCAATAAGTGCAATTCACCTTTTTAGTGGCACTGTTTAAAACATAAGTTTAAAACATGATTTTTCACTCTTAATTAGCGCATGCATAAAACAAATAATCATCTGCAAAAATTGAACTGGCTTGAATGGCTTTACTGCAGAGCAATTACTGCACATAATGAAATATGTGTCACTGTCGTTTGATGGTGGATGTGGTGAATAGCGATCAAAATTTTATTTTTGAAGATGCTGAAAACGATAGTTTTGAGAATATATTGAGATTGTGAATATGAGCAGATGCTGAATGTATACTGGGGAAATGCGCTCTGACAGTGATGGTAAAATCATCTGCTCAAATCGAACCCTTAAGTTTCAAAAGGTAAGGAAGTATGCTTATTTTATTCTTTTTTTTATTGTATGTTCTTAAAATATCAGGAGAGTTTGCAGCAGTTAGAGATCCATCCGTGCTGGATATAAGTCTGGGTCGCTAAAGAACCGAATATATTCAGTTTAAAGTCTTAAAATGTCTTAGATTTTACAGCATTAAAACTTAAATATCAAATAGTCAACAATTTAAATGATGGGGGTCTTAATTACAACAATAAACGTCAACATGTTATCTCGGCCATACTGATTTAAAGAGAAAGCCATTTTCCTGCTTTTTGTGGAATAAAGTCCTGGTCAGATGGATTAGAGTAACGTTAGCTGTCTTAACTGTTCCCTCAATAATGTGTTTAATTACCCACTATAATCCTAGCTAAAATTAACATTTAGAATTTAACAATATTTAGTATTGCCCTTTGTGTCTAACTTAACCAAGAAAAAATTATTTGTCCTAAAATATGGAATAAATGTGATAACGAAAGCATTAAATTTACCTTTCTCATACATGTTGAAGTGTGCTTAATGGGTATGTTTACCCTATAGACTGAGAGACACTGGTGTGCTGATTCCTTGTCATGCTAAATAATTATTCCTGATATCATTAAATAAGGATTAAAACATTACTTTTCATTAATTAAAAGATTAACATGTTTAAAAGGCAGTGACAGAGAAATAAAAGCAATTTGCAACTAGAGTTAAAAAGAGGTCCTGAGAACTAGCTCATCTTTATCATTGATTTTGATGTGTTTTCGTCATGGTTAAGAATGCAAACCATCCAGTATTCTGAGATAAAAACACATAGGCAGGAGTCACTCAAAAACATTTTGTTACTTTCAGTTTCACTCATATTTCTGTAATTTACTGTAATTGTTTTGTCCTATAGAAACATTTGGGGGTTACACAGAGAAAATATGAGCAGCAAATCAAGGAGAGAGAGAAGAAGCTTTGGGAGCTAAAAGAGGCTGTGGAGATTCACAAGGTGAGTTTTGAGAAGAAGAAGAAGAAGAACTGCTGGTTTCAGACTCTTCAATTAGTCGGTGAGTCCCACTAAAGCACAGCTGACTGTGCAAGCAGCAGTAAGAGCTGATTGTAATGTGTGTCCTACAGCGCTCTGCACAGACAGCAGTGGAGGACAGTGAGAGGATCTTTACTGAGCTCATCCGCTCCATTGAGAGAAGACGCTCTGAGGTCACACAGATGATCAGAGATCGTGAAAAGACTGAAGTGAGTCGAGCTGAAGCACTCTTGGAGAAACTGAAGCAGGAGATTGATGAACTGAGGAGGAGAAATGTTGAGCTGGAGCAGCTGTCAAACACACACGATCACATTCATTTCCTCCAGGTAGCATGATGACCACTTTTACTGATTTTATTAAACTCATTAGCGGTACTTGTCAATGAAATATTTATTTTCTGGTTGTTTATTTTTGTGTCTTCGTAGAGTTTCTCATCTCTCTCTGTCCCTCCTGGATCTCCAGACATTCCCAGTATTACTGACAGTTCATTTGATGATGTAGGAAAATCTGTCCTTCACCTGAGACAGAAAATTGAGAATATTTGCAAAGAGGAAATTGAAAAGCTATCTGGTCAAGGTAAGGTACTGGCAGTGTTGCCAAGTCTGCTGTTTTCTCGCAGAACTGAACTACTTTGACACGTTGCCATGTGTTGTTTTTCATGTCCATGAGTTGAAGTGATCCCAATAACATGATATTTAGGCCCTGGAATGGAAATTTTACCAGGGGAACCCTGCCAAAAAACATGCATTTTCCCCTGGAATGCAATTTTTACTGGATCCCCCGAAATGTGATTGGGCTAGTTCTGAGTAGCAATTGACCTATCGGTAAGTCCCGCCCCTTAGTTACTGTTGCTCCCTCGGACAAACAAACGGAGTTGCTCACTGTCTTTCAATGACAGCTGCAGTGTGAAAACCTTGTCCCACGATGTTTTTGCACAATTTTGGACACAGAAGGCCACCAAATGGGAATTAAATATTCCATGGAGGGATTTATAAAATATTTAAAAATAAATACGGTGGGTAACTCGAAGCAAGGGTTTACAGATCACGATGCAAGCGGGAGAAGTCTCATATTACGGTCGGTCATCACGATCGCGGATGACAACATGCAGCATCAGCACTGTTCATGTATCGCAGGGTACGATTAAATTAATGTATATTTAACCAGTTTAATATGGAGAGGCACTGAAATGTAGACCTTCGTTTATGTGTTTTTGACCTACACTGTACAAGACGCGAGAACAGCCCGCTATTTAGGTTGTACGTTAGCATGGACTCACTAACTTTAACGTTAGCTAGTTTTAGCCAGAGATACCTTGCTAAAGCACAAGATAACATTAACGTTCTGCTTGAGCAGATGAGAACTGTAACTTAATGAGTGTATGACAACCAGAAAATGAATGTTTTTGTCTTCATTTGTATTGGGGTGAATACTTAGGGACATTTTGCTCTGTTTAGTTTGGATTCAGGAAATGTAATAAAATAAATTATATTGCCCATCCTCTCAGGATACCTGGAATCAGTGTTACAAGTACCCCAGGCACATCGTTTTTCCATTTTTGAAGCATAAACCCCATAAAACCGATGCGAGCTTCAGATCTTCCCATGTTTCTCTATGGCGCTGAAACCTAAAGATGTCCGAGTTCCGCTCCCCGTGCAACTGATACTCAACTGCCATTGGCTAGTCTGCGTTCGAGGGGAGGGGCTTACCGATAGGTCAATTGGGCAGGTTTTGATGTGAAAACTTAGCAACCCTGAGTACTGGAGACTCACTGTATGGCACTGTAGTCTGTCCTGACCACCCTGCCACAACAAACATTTTGCACAACAGCAGACTATTTGTATACACCACAACAGTACACTTCTGTCTACTCTGCACAGACATGCCTTCAGAAAGCAGAAGTTGTGCCTCATGTCACATGCTTGCGACATTATGTATACGGCAGGCAGTGCCATCTTATGCAGTGCTGTTGATGAGGGCCAGTGTAAGCATCATCAACCAAAAAATTGCCATGTTTCTATACAGTCTTCACACTTGGGGGTGTTCCCGTAATCCCTGTTGGAAAAAAAAACAGCATAGGAGAGGGCCTAACCTTTTTAAATAAATGTTTTAAAATGTTATTTTATTTAAGCAATTCATAATTTGACAAACATAATCTAAATAAAATAAATACAATTTCTGTAAGAAAAATGTATTTCTCCAAATCGGCCTATTCAGTAAATGCATTAAATGAACACCCATTTTCTCCATATTAGAATGTTTCCACCTAGCGTTTGCGGCTCTGTGATTGGTGGTCAACCCATGAAATTACAGAAGTGTGGTGTATTGAGATACATGAATGAACAGTAGATGTCACTAATATGCCAGTGGTAGAGACGACACAAAGATGTCATGAAGAAGTGAATGAAAAATGTGGTAATAAAGAGCGGAACAAGTCGGCTACTTGAGGTCCTGAAGTTTGTTACTGTGAAATATACAACATATTGGCGACGAGGATGGCCCTTCTTGCTCTCTTGCCTCTTCCTGCTTTTTTGGAAACTCCGGGTGAGCCGACTATACCGTTTAATTCATGGATTCGTATGTTTGATAACTACATGACTGCATTGTCGGAAGAGGACATTGCGGAAAAGAGACTCTCTGATAGGGGTGTGCGATACTGCAAATTTTGGTATCGATCCGATACCGAGTAAATACAGGGCCAGTATCGCCGATTTCGATACCGATACTTGTCATTTAAAAAAAAACATGCATTTAAATGACCAATAACAATTAAAAAAATTAACAGTACTAATGTTGATGTAACTAATATTATATTCACCTTAAAGCTACATGGATATTATTTGCCTTTCTAAAAGGACTTTGCAGGCAGAGGAGCCCAGAACATGAAAGCAATGCACAGTTTCATGTTAAGTATTTTCCTCCCATAGAAAAGAGTTATAAAAATAATTAACGTGGCTTAATAAATTAAGAACGTAATATTAAAAGACAAAACTCAGTATACACCTTATTAATAGGCCTACAAGTTAGCATGTGCCCAGAATATGAAAGCAACTTTCAAAGTTTTCACATTATGCATTTTCCTCCCATAGAAAACCATTATTAAAAAAAGTTTAATGTAAGTAGCTTATTGAATGAAGACTATTAAACCATAACTCGTTTAGTATTGAAAGGATTTTCGTATGTTATGTACGTACTATATTTCTCTTTGTTTTATACATGCTGTAATATCTGTTTGTTATTATTGCAATAAAAACTGTGATATGAAAAATTCGGTATAGTTTATAAAAATATATAGGCCTACTATGTATGTACAGGTAAGCAGATGAACCCAGAACATGAATGCAACGCGCTGCATTTCATTTTCTCTCATTGCAATATAAAAACATTTAATATGGTGCAATGGAGGAAGACAATGCTAAAGACCAAATAAATAAATAGACTAAATTCGGTATACAGTTTGATAATAGAATATAATATGTGGCAAGCAGATGAGCCTAGAATATATATGCAAACATGCTAAATTACATGTTAAGCATTTTACTCCCATAGAAAACCGTTATAATGAAAACATTTAAAGTGGCTAAATGCATTAAGAAATAATATTAAAAGGCCAAACTCAGTATACACCTTACAGTGATACTACATAAAAAGGACAAATTCGGTATACAATTATATACAATATGCACTATGTGAAGGATTTCCTTCCTCCCCTTTTCATTTCTTCTGTAGCTCGGAGTTCTGTTCCATCTCGCGCTGTATCCGCTTGCGCTTGAGCCGCTGGGTCACGTGATGGCATGACAACAAAACAGCGTAGCGATGTTTGCATACGAGATGTGAAAAGAGCGGAATATACACCCACAGACATGTCTACACTTTGTTGAAAGTATTAAACAATGTATTAAGTGTAGAGGAGAAAAAATGAACCTAAAATATCGATCTTATCAGGCTAGTATCGATCCGATACCAATACTAACATTGGTATCGATACTATCGATATTAGGATCGATACGCCCACCCCTACTCAGTGAAACTATCAGCATGTGGCTGCGCGAGCTGCTTAGTGACCTGCGACTTCGGCATGCTCACGGACGATATGATTAAGGATATCGTTGAGAAGACATGCACTCAGTACTGTGTCCAGTACTCATCCAGGTGGATGCTGCCCACTGGTGGTGGATGAGGAGACCCCCTCACAATGTAAAGCGCTTTGAGTGCCTAGAAAAGCGCTATATAAATGTAAGGAGTTAATTAATTAAAAAATACTGTCTCCTGAGTTTGCAGCTGTTACTGTAGAGGAGCTTAAGTCTACGTGTGATGCCTGTCCTATTCTTCAACAGGTGAAGGCTTGCATTGAAAAGGGGTGGGCTCATAGCTCGAAATGCTCAGCTATTGCTCCGTATCACCGTCTTCGGAATGAGCTGTCTGTGCACGATGGTTACGTAATTCGGGGCACATATCAAGTGATCATTCCAGAAGCATTGCAATCAAAGTTCATCCAGTTGGCGCACACCACTCATCAAGGGATGGGGCGCACAAAGCAAAGGCTGAGAGACTTGTATTGGTGGCCTGGCATGGACTGTCAAGTGGAAAATGCCATCAAATCCTGTTCCACCTGCCTCCAGCATGATAAAACGGCTAATACCCATGTAGCTCCACTCTGTCCTGTGCCTACTCCAACAACTGCTTGAGAAAAACTGGCTATTGATGTAGTTGGGCCCTTTAATAAGGCTCCTCAAGGATGTTGCTTTGCTACAACACTCATTGATTGCTACAGTAAATGGCCAGAGATTGCGTTCGCACCTCATGTTACTTCTGCGACTGTTGTGAAGTTCCTCTCTGCTGCATTCAGTCGTGAGGGAAATCCGCTTGAACTCGTAACCGACAATGGCTCACAATTCGTTTCGCTGAGTTCGAGGCATTCCTTGCAGACAGAGATATTAAACACTACCGTAGCTCTGTCTATTACCAAGATTGATTACATTAATAGAGTGTTCAAAGACTGTTTACAGACTGCTAGCATTGAAGGTGAAGAGTGGACAGAGTTTCTACATGCATACAGAGCAACTTCACATGCTGTGACAAAACTGTCATCTGCTGAGCTTTTACATGGCTGACAAATTAAGACAAAACTGCACGTGAGTGGTCTTCCATGCGTGGCCCCACCAAAGGTTCAACAGAATCTGAAACAAATCATTCAACAGTCACAAAACAAAATCAAAGAGTACACGGACTGGCGACGCAGTGCACAACCTCCAAAGATTCAAGTTGGGACATTTGTGCGTATTAGGCAGCCTGGAATCACCAAGAAAGGACATTCCAAGTTTACTCAGCCTTTTAAGGTTGAGGCTCAGAAAGGCACGCCAACATATCTCCTTTCAGATGGAAAAGTTTGGAATGCTATGCACCTGGCTCCGGCTGCATCCTGCGTCACCACATTCGATACAGCTGCTCTAGCAGAAGACTCCTTCAAGCCTCTTGAAGTACCTCAGACACCTCAAATGTCAGTCTCTCCTTCTTGTACCTCACATCCTCGTAGAGTGCGTCGGGCCCCAGTGTGGGGTTTTTTCTGGTGTTCTGTTCTTTATTTTAGTTATAATCTAAGTTTCCTTTCTTCCACAAAAAGGGAATATGTGGTGTATTGAGATACATGCATGAACAGTAGGTGTCGCTAATATGCCAGTGGTAGAGACGGCACAAAGATGTCATGAAGAAGTGAATGAAAAATATGGTAATAGAGTTGTAAGTCTGCTTGAGTTGAAGTTCGTTACTGTGAAATATACAACAAGAGGGCCAAGCTATAGTAAATCATTGGGAGAGTAATTTCAAATGACAGAAAAATTGACCAATCATATCTTTCCTCTAAATGGGCGGGCCTTGTTATCACAAAACTTTATGTAAAGTTGCTTTGTTTTTTGTTTGGACAAGTTGCACAAATGGAGATGTTCCCCTAGTGACACATTACATGAGTTAAGAGAAATTGGAGGAATTTGATGTAACTTTGCAAATACAAAATTGGGAGGACTGAAATTAAAAAATGGGAGAAGAAAAATATTGTTTGAACCAATTTGTTAAAACAACTCTAAAGTTAAAATAAACACTAAATATGTCTGTTGTTTTCACAGTGAGATGTATCCACATTGTTGCCATCCCAAAATATGAATGCAGAAATGACTTCATTCAGTGTGAGTTACACACACACAAACACACACAAAAGGATTCTCATAGACAACATAAATATGCTTACAACACAGGTCCACTTATGTGCACTCATATTTATTGCACTATTTCATTATTTATAATTAAATATCAAATACACTTTAGGGTAACATGACAATGACAATTATTAAGTCCTAAAAATTCAGCCTGTGATGGTCACATCACATTTTACTGTACAGTTGCATACATTTTTTTTGGTTTGTTTGTTTTTACAAAAATAACAATGGTCCAGGAAATGTGCTGCATTAATAATGGAAATTGAGATGTCATGATTTATTAGTGCCGATGTTTTTTGTTCCCATCAGATTTCCATCGTTTCACTCTGGATCGAAACACAGCACATCAGCGCCTCTGTTTGTCTGAGGGAAACACAATGATGACTAACACCAACATAGACCAGCAGTATCCAGATCATCCAGACAGATTTGATAGATATCTGCAGGTGTTGTGTAGTGAGAGTGTGCGTGGACGCTGTTACTGGGAGGTGGAGTGGAATGGGCTTTGTCTTGTGTCTGTATCAGTGGCATATAAGAGCATCCGCAGGAAGGGGTGGGATGATGATTGTGGATTTGGATATAATGATCAGTCCTGGAGCTTGGTCTGCTCCCCCTCCAGTTTCTCATTCTGGCACAACAACAAACAAACTAAACTCCCTGTAGTGTGCAGCTCCTCTAGAATAGGAGTGTATGTAGATCACAGTGCAGGAACTCTGTCCTTCTACAGCGTCTCTGACGCAATGAACCTCATCCACACAGTCCAGACCACATTCACTCAGCCGCTCTATCCTGGGTTTAGGTTTATTTTTCCAGATACCTTGAATATAAGATTAAAATCATTGTTTGGATCGGTTGAAATTTCAACAGTGAAAATGTGTGATATAGAAATGCAAGGCCAGAGATTCTGCAAATAATTTAGTATTGTGCTAAAAAGATTCAACAGGATTTAACAAGAATGTTGTTGCTTAGTGATGTAAAAAAAAAAAAAAGAAAAGAAACAAAAGCTTGTGATATGCATCTATCATCTACCATACATCTTCAGCAGAGCTCTATCCTTCACAGAGCACATGTGGGCACACGCATGTGCGAAATATCACATAACTGTTAACTCTTTCCCCACCAAATACTGAATTTTCCTGGTTTCCGTGTTTTCACTGTTATACACTCAGTGGCATTATTACGCATCTCCTGAATGAGCCTATAATGTGCAGATCAAAAACACAGGAGACAGAAACGACCAATCTCATATGGAAGCATATGCATGTGTGAATAATGCATCATCGACAATTAACAGCATATAAATGAAAACTGCCCAATGTTACCGAGTGAAATGGTAACATTGAAAGGACTGTGCAAGCTTTGGGGGTGTTGATTGAAGCAATCTACTGCATCTTTGCTTTAATCATCATACTGAATATGATCCAGGTGTATTTGATTTAAAAAAAAAAAAAAAAGATTTTCTCAGCTAAATATTCTGGGGGCCATGAAATTTTAGCGAAAATCATCCAAAATGCTGGCAGTGGCTTGCAACTTTTTTCAAAAAAGGGAAAGAGGTAAAGTTTTGTGCTTTTATTGTTTGTTCATTTTATATGAAAGATTTTTTTGTATATAAAAATCCCTTCAGAAAATCCTAAAAATAAACAAATAAATCTCATATCTCTCATATCCCAAGTTCTGAGCTGCTGTACAATATGAAATGTACACATGATATAATTATACTGATTTTTGACTTTCATGAGCTGTAAGCTCTAATCATCAAAATTAAAAGAAATAAACATTTGAAATATATCAGTCTGTGTGTAATGAATGAATATAATGTACAAGTTTCACTTTTTGAATGGAATTAGTGAAATAAATCAACTTTTTGATGATATTCTAATTATATGACCAGCACCTGTATATGATCCGTAAAGTTGCAAAGATTAAAGTCTCAAACCCAAAGAGATATTCTTTATAAAAGTTAAGACTCTGCCAGGCCCTCCTAAAACGGCTCATTCAAACACGCAATCACATGTCTACGTCACGGTGTGGGAAGATTTGCATAACACCGCCCAAATGTGTACGCAATGAAAGAAGGCGTAACTTTTATTCTCGCTGTAGTATTGCTGCTGTTACCGCCGCCATGTCGTGGAGACGCTGTGTGTTTTGTTGTGAAAGCAAAAGTACTTTGTTTGGCCTTCCAAATGAGTACACAACTAGAAATCAGTGGTTAAGTTATATTTACAACACTGTTCCAGAACAGTACAATGCAAATATTTGAGTGTGTGCGGCACATTTTACGGAGGACTGTTTCCTGATCCTGGGAGAGAGTAGCCTACAATGTGAACACTATGAATGGCTGTGAACACTATAAAGTGGGGCAATTCCAATGTAGCAAGGGCAGTCTGGTGCTTCTGACTTTTCTAAAGATCATTATTTTGTGTATTTGGTGTTACAGAATATGTTGACATGCTTTAATGTTCAAAAAACACATTATTTTTCAAATACTGTATATTATTGTAGTTCCTCTATGCACCGCCTCTCTCAAACACATTGTTTTCTACAAAGCCCCTCCTTCTGACAAGCACATTCTGCTCTGATTGGTCAACTGACCCAGTGCATTGTGATTGAGGCCGAACACCACAAGTGTGAAATGTAACGGCCCTTGCCATAATCGCGAGCATCAGCTTTCAATTTAGATTTAGCATCAGTTCAAGCCCGAAAGGGGAACAGAGTCGCGTGACAGACATAGTGATGATGGTCGTATGTATTTGCTGTACACAAGCCGCGGTTAAGACGATTTCACTCCCCTCACACACACACACACACACACACACGACGCGTTACGTGCAAAACTCCGCATTTGAACAGTCAATAGCAAATACATAAACTAATAACAAAACATACTTACAGTCGCTGATTCAGAAGCACCAGATTGTCATAGCAAAGTCGGAATTTACCCCTTTTTTTTAATTTTTTTTAGAAATAGCCTTTGTGCCCAGCCAGTCTTGTATTCTCCTAGGTTCATGAAACTGTCGTCCATAAAATTTCGTTGCACAAATTCAAACATTTGGGTTGTGCTGTTCTGTTGTAAACAAATCTTAGCCAATGATTCCTTATTGTATCTCCTTTCGGAAGGCCAAATAAAGTGTTTTTGCTTACGCATAGAAATATATGCTTCCATAGGTGATCACTTAGGCCTGTATCAATGATCAGGGCTGGTGTGCACTGCCCACACACACCAAATTCCGACTCCCAGCACGGGGAGCGCGACTGACATGGGACCAACAGGGCTGCACTCGGGGACACGGTCTTTCTCTGAGCAGGAGGTGGAAACAGGAGCCCTCTCTGGGCTAAACTCAGGAACGGGAGCCCTCTCTGGGCTGGACAGGGGGACAGGAGCTGGCGTTGTAGCCAGCTCTCGCACCTGGTCTGATGATCCGTGAGGCTCTGGCTCCGTGGCGATCCTCAGCTCTGTCGCACTCCTAGGTGATGGCTCGTCGGTCGTGACGGGCTCTGGCTCTTCATCAGCGGTGGGTTCGCAGCGGGAAGATGGTGGGCTGAGCACTGGGTCTGGCTGTGTTCTGGATCGGCGGTAGACACTCTCCAAATTACTACCACCCCGTTGACCTCCCAGACACCACCGACTGAGCTGGAGGGAGGCTATCGTCCGGTGGTGTCTGGGAGGTCAATGGGGTGGTAGTAATTTGCCCCAATCCAGAAAAGTGAGTTCAGCGCAGCGTCGTCGAATGCCGTTAAAACGGCGAGCTGGCTGAACTCAACCGCATACTCCAATAGGGAAAGGTCTTTGCGGGTGAGGGAGGTGAACTTTGCAGCTAGGGGATCCATAGGGAACACGGGGAAAACAGAAAACAAATCACTGAAAAAACTCAGAAAACAAACGGAGGGGAAAACGCAAGTAAACTTTTAGGTCGGGTCTTCTGTCACGACACTGTTGTGCAGGAAATAAAGGAGCAAGGAACGCAGAGACGCAGGAGAATTCACAAGAAAAGTCTTTAATACTCCACACACAGGGCAGGCAGGAGACACACACGTAGCACGTTGACGTTTGAGACCCAACAAGGCGCTGAGACAGTGCGTTTACAGTTAAGGACCACAGACAGATCCCACTGTGGAATCACCTTTGAAGTCCTTTTTAGATGTCACACACCTCTCATAAACCTGTGTGTGGGTGGGTGTTAACCCTTAATATTATTGTCCACACATGACACACAGAAATTGCAGCAAGAAGAACCATAATGGTAGACAAGGCTCAGACTTTAGCTAAAACTTTGTACAACAGAAACGAGTAAAGGAAAATTGTGTCTGTGCACCATCGCTCAAACACATCGCTTTTTCCATCATATGCAGAGTATGTTGAAGCCACTCTTGCATTCTGAATCGTCTCAATCACCCTTGGAGACATACCAGTTAGTTTGTATTATTGGATGGTTGCATTATGAAAGATCATACAAGAAAAACAAGTCTACTGACACACCTCTTTTGCACACGTCTCTTAAACACAGAACCAGGAATATAATCAAACACTCCAGTTCAGGAAAAGGAAAACATTAGTGCTGTTCAGCTTGTTTTGTCTCTGTCTATCTGAAAGCGTATGCACTGAAATGGCTGAAGCCGGATTTTCTCAGGACCAGTTCAGCTGTCCATTGTGTCTGGATCAACTAAAAGATCTAGTGACCATCCCCTGTGGACACAGTTACTGTATGAGCTGCATTACAGACCACTGGAACCAAGAGGATGAGAAGAGAGTCTACAGCTGCCCTCAGTGCAGAAAGACTTTCAGCCCAAGACCTGCTTTAAATAAAAGCTCAATGCTGGCTGAAGTGCTAGAGAGACCAAAGATGATCATTCAGACTACTGTTCGTGCTGAACAACATGAGAATCTCTTAAAAGTTAATAGACATAACTTGATGAGCACCACTGGACGACTTCAGAAGATGATGTGTCATCAACATGGTAAACCGCTAGAGATTTACTGCCGCACTGACCAGCAGTGTATTTGTGTGTTCTGTGTGGTGGAAAAACACATAAACCATGATACTGTATCAACTGCAGCTGGGAGGACTGAGAAACAGGTACAGACTTAAAGACACTGACATGCTAAATACCTTAAAACACTGACTACCTTAAAATGCATTTTAAACAGTTTGCAACTGTATGAGTTTTACAAATGAAAATGACTGAGAAATAAACTGGAGCAAACTAATATAAAAATAAAAATAAAACTGCTATATACAGTAATAATTAGAAACTGCCCTGAGTAATAGTGTTTATAGTTGGTTTTGGTGTGGTTCATCATTGTGTGGTTAAGAATGCAATCCATCCAGTTTTCTGACATGAAAACACTAAGGCTGAATTCACTCAAAAACCTTTTGTTACCTTTAGTTTCATTAATTATATATTTATGTGATTTACTTTGTTTTGTCCAACAGAAACAATTGGATGAGACACAGGGAAAATTTAAGCAGCAAATCCAGGAGAGGGAGAAGAAGCTTTGGGAGCTGAAAGAGGCTGTGGAGGCTCAGAAGGTGAGTTTTGAAGAAGTAGTTGTGCTGGTTTCAGACTCTTCTTCAGATGGTTATTGAGGGAGATTTTCAGTCCCACTGAAACACAGCAGACCGTGAGCAGCAGTAAGAGCTGATTGTAATGTGTGTCCTACAGCGCTCTGCACAGACAGCAGTGGAGGACAGCGAGAGGATCTTTACTGAACTCATCAGCTCCATTGAGAAAAGACGCTCTGAGGTCACACAGATGATCAGAGATCGAGAAAAGACGGTAGTGTGTCAAGCTGAAGGACTCATAGAGCGACTGGAGCAGGAGATTGATGAACTGAGGAGGAGAAACTCTGAGCTGGAGCAGCTTTCACACACAGACGATGACACCCATTTCCTCTGGGTACAGAGAGGGTTTACTGACTTTACTGAACAATATTTATTTTCTGTGACATAGTTCTGTATCTTTCTAATTCTTTTACTGTTGTTTGTCATTGTGTCTGTGTAGAGATTACCAATTCTGTATGATCCTCCTGAATCTCTAGACATTTTCAGCATCACCGTCAGTTCCTATGATGATGTAAGAGAATCTGTCTCTCAACTGAGACAGAAACTGGATAATTTCTGCGGAAAGGAGATTGAAAAGATGTCTGGAAGAGGTAATTGAGACTGGAGAAGTACTGGAAACATATTTGCTTTTATTTAAACAATGAAATACAGTATAATATGAAAAGATATGCATTAAAATAAATATGGAACTGATATACAGTGGATTCAATTATTTTACACTTAAGAGATCTGTTGATTTCCACAGGGAGATGCATTCCGACTGTTGCCAACTCTGAATTTGAGAGCAGAAAAGAGCTCCTGAAGTGTAAGTTACTAGGAAAACATGAACACAGACAAACACAGAGAAAGCAAGAGATGACTTTTTTTAAGGTGCACACTATACACTATAAACATGTCAATTCCAGCTCTTTTGCATGTAACCCATAGCCAAGTTGTATACCTTCATGTATAAAAATGAGTCATAGGACTTTATATTAAAATCCTGTTCTGCATGTACATACTATGTACTTGTTAGTACTTTTTAGTAATTACAATAACTGGGTAATAACTAAGTACTAACCTTGAACCTACCCCTAAACCTAACCGACTCATGTAGTTACCTTATATTATCAGTACTTTCTTAGGTAAATACACTATAAGTACAGGTAAGTGCACATAGTGTAAAATAAAGTGCAACAAAATGGGTTAATTTCAACTTCTAACTACGCTTTTTCACATACCTATCAATCTATTTTTCATTGTATGTGTTCCTAAACTGTACATGAAATGCTAACTTTTTTTGCAATATAGTCATTACATACTGTACACCTAATAGTAGATATTTAACTAATAACATTGGTTTCAGATAATTTGCATAAACTCTTTTGTAGAGTATAATACCCAACTAATAATCAAAATGTTCTAATTAGTACCACAGAGGACACTCTCATGGCTGTTGATAATAATTCTTATTCTCCATATATTGATCAGGCCCTTTTAATTTTGTTGTGGGACCCCTTGGACCTAGAGCTCCCAGAATCATTCCTTTAACTAGTTACAGCTTTGATTCATTCTCTACTGTAATAAGAACTTAATTTCTATTTGTTAAACTCAAACAGACTTTGTTTTTTTGTATAGAATATAGTTTAATTAGATTTCAATAGCTGCAAAAATTATTGTGACCCCTAAATTTAGCTGTATCATTTCAGTTTATACTGGGTTGTATTTACTTTTTACAAATTTGTATTAATACATCTCCCTGTGGAAATCAACAGTCATCACACTAACAGTTAAAAGTAATATAATGTATTTTGTCTCCATCAGATTTCCGTTGTTTCAATGTGAATCTAAACACAGTGCATAAACACCTCCAGCTGTCTAAGAAGAACAGAGTGATTGCCAACACTAATGTAGATCAGAGCTATCCTGATCATCCAGGCAGATTTGATTATTGGTGGCAGGTGTTGTGTGCTGAGAGTATATGTGGACGCTGTTACTGGGAAGTGGAGTGGGATGGGACTCATGATGTGGGTATATCAGTGTCATACGAGAGCATCAGAAGGAAGGGACAAGGTGATGAGTGTAAATTTGGATATAACACTGAATCCTGGAGCTTGGACCGCACTATCTTCGGTTACCTATTCTGTCACAATAACAAACAAACTAAACTCCTTACAGAGCCCGGTTGCTCTAGAATAGGAGTGTATGTGGATCAAAGTGCAGGAATTCTGTCCTTCTACAGCATCTCTGACACAATAACCCTCCTCCACAGAGTCCAGACCACATTCACTCAGCCCCTCTATCCGGGAATTAGAATTGGTTTTCCAATTATTTGTATGGCCTACTTTTTTTCATGTACATCAGTAAAACTACTAAATAAATGATCCAGACATTCTGCCGATATAGACATATTGCAAGTGCAAACTCCATGATAAAATGTTTTTCCATTACAAATTAAGTTTCTCCTTTTTAAATTCAATGTACTAAAGCTGAACATCTGTGGAGATTTAATTTGTATTTATTTATTTTTTTCATATACAGTGAGCTATATTATATTTATGCCATGGTCTGTCATCTGCCATTCATATATTTGAATATATGGTAACACTTTATTTCGATAGTCCACTTTAGACATGCAACTACATGTCAACTAGCAGTCATTGGATATTAGTAGACTGTCTGCTTAATATCTTCTAACACTTTATTTTGATGGGTCCACAACTAGGCATGGGCCGGTATGAGATTCTGATGATATGATAACCTTAGATAAAAATATCACGGTTTCACGGTATCACGGTATTGCGATTACAGCTCTAAAATATGTTATTTTTAAATGTTTGGGTAAAAACAACAAAGTTTTTTCCACTGAACACATTTTATTTTTAAGAAACATATAGAACATTTTGGAACGGTAAACATGTCAGGCTAAATCATTGCTTTAACTAGTTACAGCTTTGATTCATTCTCTACTGTAATAAGAACTTAATTTCTATTTGTTAAACTCAAACAGACTTTGTTTTTGTATAGAATATAGTTTAATTAGATTTCAATAGCTGCAAAAATTATTGTGACCCCTAAATTTAGCTGTATCATTTCAGTTTATACTGGGTTGTATTTACTTTTACAAATTTGTATTAATACATCTCCTGTGGAAATCAACAGTCATCACACTAACAGTTAAAAGTAATATAATGTATTTTGTCTCCATCAGATTTCCGTCGTTTCAATGTGAATCTAAACACAGTGCATAAACACCTCCAGCTGTCTAAGAAGAACAGAGTGATTGCCAACACTAATGTAGATCAGCGCTATCCTGATCATCCAGGCAGATTTGATTATTGGTGGCAGGTGTTGTGTGCTGAGAGTATATGTGGACGCTGTTACTGGGAAGTGGAGTGGGATGGGACTCATGATGTGGGTATATCAGTGTCATACGAGAGCATCAGAAGGAAGGGACAAGGTGATGAGTGTAAATTTGGATATAACGCTGAATCCTGGAGCTTGGACCGCACTATCTTCGGTTACCTATTCTGTCACAATAACAAACAAACTAAACTCCTTACAGAGCCCGGTTGCTCTAGAATAGGAGTGTATGTGGATCAAAGTGCAGGAATTCTGTCCTTCTACAGCATCTCTGACACAATAACCCTCCTCCACAGAGTCCAGACCACATTCACTCAGCCCCTCTATCCGGGAATTAGAATTGGTTTTCCAATTATTTGTATGGCCTACTTTTTTTCATGTACATCAGTAAAACTACTAAATAAATGATCCAGACATTCTGCCGATATAGACATATTGCAAGTGCAAACTCCATGATAAAATGTTTTTCCATTACAAATTAAGTTTCTCATTTTTAAATTCAATGTACTAAAGCTGAACATCTGTGGAGATTTAATTTGTATTTATTTATTTTTTTCATATACAGTGAGCTATATTATATTTATGCCATGGTCTGTCTGAATACTCGATTCTGATTGGCTGGCAGCAGGCCCGGATTAACACAGTGTAGTGCCCTAGGGTGACCACATTTGAAGTGCCCCCGTTTTTAATAAAAAAAAAAATTCCATAAGAACAGGTAGAATAAGAAGAATAAGTTACTAATCAAAAGAAATCATTTAACAAAATTAGTTTCCACTACAAAGGTGGCACAGAAGAACACAAAAGTGGCATGTAGGTAAATTTACAGACATTTAGAGAGGCTCAGAGGTGGCATGGATGTTTTAAATTCATAACAATGTTGTGAGATTAATGTTTTAAATATAACATTTTGAATATAGAACTATTGTTTGATTGAAATTATTTAAATAACTGAAAGGACACTTTAAACATAAAATAAAACTGCCAACAGGTGGCGGTAAATCACTGATTCGTTTGAACAGCTGATTCATTCAGGAACGAAGCAAGTGACTCACTTTATGAGTGGGTAATTGAATCACTGACTCACTAGACTCATTTAAAAACGCAGGTTCATTCATAAATGAAACACCGCTATGTTTGAATGGAGACGCAGCTGCTCGGCTGTGACTGTTTGAAACTATGTTCCTTGACTAAATAGAGCAAAATCAGGCAATATTGTTAAAAGTCATACAATGTACATCACTTTATATAACTTATTGTTTATTGAGCTGTTGTATTAATTTAATATCACATTTACAAACACCTTTAATAATCTTTAAAAGCTGTTACTCACTTCAGCAATCTCACAAAACTCCATTATAATCAATGAAGCTCTCTACACTGCACAACGAATCTCTTATTTACACCATCTACACTTTGTTTGTTATAACGAGAGCATTTGTGAGCGTGCATAACTCAGCAATGAACAAAAGTATTTTGAGCAGTGAGTGGATTCTGATTAACATTGCATTCAAGGAAGCAACATATGTCTGCGATACATTACTCAACGCTGCACAAACACGCAAGTAGAAATCTTTGAAGCTCCTCTCAGCGCAAACACAAATAGCCTATGCTGATCCAACCCATTCTCACACCCAACTCGTCACATATTGAAGCTTGGTCAGGACCACTTGGCGTCGCTTTTGACGCTCAAGGTACCCTTAGCGTCATTTTTCGACTTGCAGGGTCCTCCGTTGCTTTAAATAGGAAACCCTTAGCGTCAATATGCCGACGCCATACTGGGAATTTTATCGTCATAATTAAATTATATATTGTGTAATAACATTGCCATTATTGCATATATGTTGGGGTGTGATTTTTCAATGTAAACAGCCACAACAGTTTTATTTATATTACATTATTTACACATTATGAGCACATAACCCAACCCCTGCCCCTAAATTTGTCAATAAAACACAAGATATAACAGGCAGATACAACTACTGTCATAATTTATTCAAAAATATTAATATTCCAAGTCTTCCGAGGCAAAACATTTGATTTGTGAGAGGAGTAGACGTTAAGCTCATCCCGTATGCAGTCTGTGCGCGAATTCAAAAATGCCGCCAGAAGAAGCCTTGGTTGTGAAATGCTATTGGCTCTTGTGTGTCTCGTGACCGATTGCGTTTTGCTGTTCTGACAGGCTATTGGCTCTTCTGTGTCTCGTGACCAATTGCGTCATGCTACGGGACTTGAGTATCTTTTGAATGAGATGTGAGCGTTAACGGAGCGGGATCATTTTCAGCGATTAAAACCTTATGTTTTGCTCTCTTCTTCTCATAAAGACTTCGTATGGCTTCAGAAGACCTGGAATGCAGCACGACTTGTTTGTAATGCTTTTATACTGCTTGTTTATGGGCAGTTTTGCAATAAACACCGGTGACTTAACTTACATTTGCCTGTTAACTGTTACGTGTTTTATGTTGTTCAGAAGTGGGTAGGTTTAGGGTAGGGGTGGGTAAGGTGCTCCAATAAAAGTATAAATGTATATAAAATTATTTATATTTTTTACAAATGCATGCAAACCATTAAACTAAGACAAACAACTGAAAACAACGGCGGAGAACGTATTGTCATTTTCCATAAGCGTCTTGACCTGACGCATAAAGCAAGCAATTGAAAGCAATGGAGTTCCTATTTTGTCATATAATGACGCCTAGGGGCACTTTGGCGTCTTCATAGTGACGCGAAAGGCGTTTGACCATGCTTCAGTTTTTGACGCCTTGGGAGTGAGAATGGGTTGGCTGATCGGGTTAGTCGCACAGGTGCTCCTAAATATGTTTTGATAGTCGCACACAGTAGCTACTTTTCAGTCGCCCTGTATAGCCCTGGCAATGTGTCATGATATTTTCTTCTTTTTTTTAAATTTACGTTTCGCACAACCGCCAAGTCGATGCTGCCTATCCATTTGTGAATAAATATGCTCGACTCTGACTGGGGAGGGGCAAATACACTGGGACCTGACCCAATCGCAATTCTTTATATGCGTGCATATATTTGATATTCTCTCTGTATATTGTATCATTAACTGTTCATTTTCTATGCATCTGTATCTCTTCCAGCAAAATAATATATACAAAACATGAAAAATATTTTAAAGGTCTTGTCATTATCGTAATCACTTGGTGCCCCCTATTGGCTGGTGCCCCAGGGCACTCGCCCAATCCGTCTATGGATAATCCGGCCCTGGCTGGCAGGTGTTGATTAAATTCGTTTAACTGCACAGGTAGTTCCAGGTCAGTTTAATCACGTTCTATATTAATGCGCTTCCTATAAAAATTGGTAACCATAGTAACATTCAGTTACAGTTGAATAGTAGTAATACAGATGAAAATAACCGTCATTTTTATCGTTCGGTCAAATATTGCAGCGCAAATATTATTAACATCTTTAATATGTGAATGCTGGGAAATGACCATGGCATAAACGGGATAATAAGCGGCTAGCTGTGCATTGAACGATTTGAATGCACTGGCGAGGCAACCACCCTCTGCTGCGCGTCGGGCGGTTCTTCGCCTCAAGTTGTGCATTCAAATCGTTTAATGCACAGCTAGCCGCTTATTATCCCGTTTATGCCATGGTCATTTCCCAGCATTCACATATTAAAGATGTTAATAATATTTGCGCTGCAATATTTGACCGAACGATAAAATGACGGTTATTTTCATCTGTATTAATATTCAACTGTAACTGAATGTTACTATGGTTACCAATTTTTATAGGAAGCGCATTAATATAGAACGTGATTAAACTGACCTGGAACTACCTGTGCAGTTAAACGAATTTAATCAACACCTGCCAGCCAATCAGAATCGAGT
Organism: Onychostoma macrolepis; assembly: GCF_012432095.1. Classification (NCBI taxonomy): domain Eukaryota; kingdom Metazoa; phylum Chordata; class Actinopteri; order Cypriniformes; family Cyprinidae; genus Onychostoma; species Onychostoma macrolepis. Next base: position 5,779,708 of record NC_081173.1, read on the forward strand.
ATTCGAGGGGACTCATGATGTGGGTATATCAGTGTCATACGAGAGCATCAGAATATAGCTTTCTTTGAAAGCACCGGTGTTGTGCCCAATTCCCGCCAGATTATTACCCCTAGTAGGTTTAGGATTAGGTGTGGGGAGGGTTTAGGATTAGGCAATCAGGTAGCAATTTCAACGAGAGGGGTAATAATTTGGCAGGGGCACAACACCGGCATTTTTCTCTGGTTCCACGTTAGGTGCAGTCGTCACGTGGTACAAGCAGGGTACAAACCGTAGCTTTCAGAAAGCTCCCAGTTCACAAATTGAAAATACGAGTTGTACGAGGACGTGAACGCTTTTTACAAGTTGGTATCTCGTAATTACGGGAATTCCTATATGGCGTGAACGCACCTTTGTTCTCATTGGTGGGTTTTGTCATGTGGTCTCCTGGTCTAGTATAAAAGATGCTCTCACTCACCCAAGATCGCTGATCATTGTATAGCCATTTCCTTGTTCCTAGTTTCCGAGTTTTCCTTTCTGTGTTTCCTAGTTTACCTGTGTTTTGATCTTTGGACTGTTTCCTTGTTTTTGATTGATTTCTGCCTGCCCTGACCATCACCTGTTTATGGATTACTCTTTTGCCTCTGCCTTGGATTATACTGTTTGCTGGTGCTCGGCCCTGCCTATTTTGACCACGTGTGTTAATAAAGCCTTGCATTTGGATCTAGTGGTGGGCAGAGCGAGGCTTCGTGAAACACTGAAACAGTCGAAGCAAATGTGCCGAGGCTTTGAAACAATTCGACACCCGTCTAGCGGTCATTTTCAAGTATTGCTCTGAAACAGCATTGACTCAGTTAAGCGAATTGACGAATTATAACGTATATGTTGCGCTTTGCATTTCACCCTGTAAGTTGGGGGAGTGGCTAGTGTGCACGATTGATATGTTGTCAGAATCTGTTAGCTAAGGTTCGAATCCCGGGTGAAGTATGTATATAAATATTTAATATTTAAATATTCTGTTCTTGTAAAGTGTTGTAACATCTCTCTGACAACTGAATGAACTCTTTGTGAATATGTTATTTTGGTCATGAAAAAATTAACATTAATAAAAGACATCAAGCCACAGCGTCTGGCTTTGAAATATATTAATTGTTCTGCTGTATTAACTCCACTTTTATACTTTGCAGGAGTTAGGTTAAGACAGATGTGCGATTGTCTGGTTTGTTCCCAACCTTGTCGATCAAAAGCAGATTTCGAAAACACTTGTGAAACGCCCTGATGCTTTGGTTCGCTGTAGTCACGTGACATGATGGTGGCCATGATGGGTCAAGCTCCGGCAGCAGCGGAGTTTGACCCATCATGGCCACCATCATGTCCAGTTATTATGGTCACCACTCCTTGTGTTTTCAGCACTCTCAGGTCCAGAGCCTCTTCACAAAATGGCTGCCACACCAAGGCCTCTCCATGTCATGGCCGCCGTTCTAGTGTCTCGTCCCAAGATGGCCGCCGTTCCAGAGTCTCTTCCCAAGATGGCTGCCAGCTCAGAGTCTCTTCCCAAGATTGTCGCCAACCCAGAGCCACTTCACATGATGGCCACCCGCCCAGAGTCTCTTCCCAAGATGGCCGCCAGTTCAGAGTCTCTTCCCAAGATGGCTATAAGTAACTTTGTAACTACATGTCAACTACATATCTACTAATTCTCATTAATTTGCAACTACATGTCTACTAACTCTCAGAGTACACTGTTAGGGTAGGTTTAGGGTTAGTAGAGTAAGTTGACATATACTTGCAAAGTTTCTCATTCAGTACGTTGTGGACAGGAGGGTAAATTTCATCTAACAGTAGGCGGGGACAATAAACATAAAATTTCTCAAGACCAATTTTTGAAGGGGACACAAATAATACAGCCAAAATTGTACTTGTAAGGATAGCTATGGGTACACAGCATGTGTACATAGCATGGACCGTGTTTAAATATGAGTTTGGTTCATATGGTTCACCACGCGATCATATTATAATTATTATTTTGCGCCATCCATAGTATTTTAGGTTTAGTCTGAAACCGAGTAGGTCTCTTTAGATATTCAACCGCATTAAGCCCACTGATCTGCCACTTAACATCATATTGAGCAAAACACAACACATAGGTAGGTCTACAATATTAGCCTAATATCAGTTCACACACAGGCTTATCGCCGTGTTAGTTGTAGTGGGTGACAAGCTACGGTATTAAGCTTGTTAACCTTATAATCGCTCATAGAAAAAACATCAGATATCATAATTTTTTTGCCATGACTAATTTATTAATGATCCAGCATCATCTGTATTAAAGAGAGAGAATCATTTCACCCGATGTTTAAAGAGAATAAAATAGCCTTGACAGCCTAATTTACTTACACATTACTAACTGTTACTGAGGAACTTGCTCTCTCCCACAGGAGTGACCGGACTCGTGTGTGTATCAGTAAAAGAGGAAAGCAGGCAGTGGACCAAACCACTGTGAGGCAAGGGAGGGTGAATCAAAACATTTCTGAACTTATAACGGTTTTTTGCGTTTATTTTGTTTTACTACTCACACAATTATTTTAAGTATATGTCCATTATATTATTTTGAATACAATTTATTTGTAATTATATTTTTAGGGGGGACAACCCTCAGATAGGTATATCACCTGTGTGTAGGATGATGGCAGAAGGAGGTGAATCCCTGTAACTTTTTCCCCCGTCGAAAAAGGCGAAGTCTGCCGTATGGGAATTTCTCGGGTAACGTAGAGCAATCATGTTCCGTACACAATGATGTTCGGTACAGATGACCTTTTGGCGCCGATCGCTAAATAAATACTTCCAGGTCGTACAGAAACGATATATCTGTGTCGTCTTCATTCCTCCCTCTTTCACCCTCGATCAAGACAGAGACCCATTCGCTAGTTGTTTCAGTGTTGAAATAAATACTATTTGGCTTGCTACCGAGGCAGATAACATACCTAATTAACTAGCTAACGTCAACTAGTTTCCTCCCTCACGTTACTTCACAGAGCGGGGAATAGCAGACTATAGTACTACATTTCTGCGATTTAGTACAATAAATTTAGCTGGTATCACGTCTATAATTTTAAGCCTCCTGCCATTTTTTACATCTGTTCAAAATCACGTCATTTATAAAAAAGAAACAAACTGCTGGCTCTCAGGTGTCTTTGCCACTGTTTGAGTATTATACGGACTAGAGAGACCCTGTGTGTGTGTGTGTGTGTGTGAGACACACTCGCGCACTCGCCTTTGTGTATATGCATTGTGCAAACATCTTTGTACCTCACCGCTCATAACTTGGACTGAAAGATGAATGTGTAGAAAGTGAGCATATCTCCAAAAACCTTGTTGAGCTGCAGGTTTAATGACTGCATTTTTTATTTTTTACTGAAATTGTTTTGATTTATGTTTTTGATTATTGTTGAGCTGCAGGTTTAGGCTCACTTAAGTGACTGCACGTAATTGAATTAACAAGAATTCAATTATTTATATTAATTATTTAGCCTGACATGTTTACCGTTCCAAAATGTTCTATATGTTTCTTAAAAATAAAATGTGTTCAGTGGAAAAAACTTTGTTGTTTTTTACCCAGACATTTAAAAATAACATATTTTAGAGCTGTAATCGCAATACCGTGATACCGTGAAACCGTGATATTTTTATCTAAGGTTATCATATCATCAGAATCTCATACCGGCCCATGCCTAGTTGTGGACCCATCAAAATAAAGTGTTAGAAGATATTAAGCAGACAGTCTACTAATATCCAATGACTGCTAGTTGACATGTAGTTGCATGTCTAAAGTGGACTATCGAAATAAAGTGTTACCATATATTCAAATAAATTGACGGAAGCTCCATGACACATTTTTCGTTTTTGAATTCAGTAAATACAGTAAAAAAAAAATTTCTTCAATTTCATTTGTACAGTGGGTTATATGATATATTCAAATAAATGGATGGAAACTCCCTAATAAATTATGTTTTTCATTTTTGAATTCAGTGAATACTATAGATGAACATTTGTGGAGATTTAATTCTTTGAATTTTTTTATTTCATTTATGCAGTTTATGCATTTATTCCAGATGTTTTGTTGAATTAAAACTGGACATGCAATAGAAATGCAAAAAAATTACAACATTTTTAATTCATGATTGTTCATACAACTCTCTGCTTTACCTTTGTAGTTTATGACAAACTAGTGCTTTGTAATATTTACATAAAATTTTTAACATCTGCAGCTGATAAAAGGGACAAGATGAAACTCCGGATCATAGCACAGTGGGGCATACAGCTTGTTATTACACACCACTCAATCAAAGTTAGTCAACAGATATTGCAATAAAAGCTCATTTCTGATACGAGCTATAATTCATAAAGTTCTTGTTTTTTTAATGCTGTTTTCCTGAATATCTTTTACGATCACCAGCTGGATTGCCTATGAACTCCATTAGAGGGCACTCCACTCCAGACTCTTGCCATTGTTTTCTGGACTCCATTTCCCATGTGTCCCTTGCCCCTCTTGTGATCTTGTCATGTGCTACCCTTGTCTGTGTGTTATGTTCTGATTGATTCCTTGGTTGCATGTGTCTTGTGCTGCCTTCACTCATATCATAATTACTGTAATTTCGAGATGACAACATGTGATGTTCAACTCGGTGCTGTTCACTTCCTCGGACTGGGGATTATCCGTTTCTATAGCGACAGTCAACAAAATTAACCCACGTGAAAGAATGTTGAGAACAACAACAAAATAATAACAGTACAAACACTTACATAGTAGCCTATGTTTGTATTAATTTATTATTATAGCACATTATAGTAGGCTATATATATGCATCTATTTTCCTCTTTTTTTAGAGCAGTAATATAGCTTTCTTTGAAAGCACCGGTGTTGTGCCCAATTCCCCGCCAGATTATTACCCCCCTAGTAGGTTTAGGATTAGGTGTGGGGGAGGGTTTAGGATTAGGCAATCAGGTAGCAATTTCAACGAGAGGGGGTAATAATTTGGCAGGGGCACAACACCGGCATTTTTCTCTGGTTCCACGTTAGGTGCAGTCGTCACGTGGTACAAGCAGGGTACAAACCGTAGCTTTCAGAAAGCTCCCAGTTCACAAATTGAAAATACGAGTTGTACGAGGACGTGAACGCTTTTTACAAGTTGGTATCTCGTAATTACGGGAATTCCTATATGGCGTGAACGCACCTTTGTTCTCATTGGTGGGTTTTGTCATGTGGTCTCCTGGTCTAGTATAAAAGATGCTCTCACTCACTCCAAGATCGCTGATCATTGTATAGCCATTTCCTTGTTCCTAGTTTCCGAGTTTTCCTTTCTGTGTTTCCTAGTTTACCTGTGTTTTGATCTTTGGACTGTTTCCTTGTTTTTGATTGATTTCTGCCTGCCCTGACCATCACCTGTTTATGGATTACTCTTTTGCCTCTGCCTTGGATTATACTGTTTGCTGGTGCTCGGCCCTGCCTATTTTGACCACGTGTGTTAATAAAGCCTTGCATTTGGATCTAGTGGTGGGCAGAGCGAGGCTTCGTGAAACACTGAAACAGTCGAAGCAAATGTGCCGAGGCTTTGAAACAATTCGACACCCGTCTAGCGGTCATTTTCAAGTATTACTCTGAAACAGCATTGACTCAGTTAAGCGAATTGATGAATTATAACGTATATGTTGCGCTTTGCATTTCACCCTGTAAGTTGGGGGAGTGGCTAGTGTGCACGATTGATATGTTGTCAGAATCTGTTAGCTTAGGTTCGAATCCCGGGTGAAGTATGTATATAAATATTTAATATTTAAATATTCTGTTCTTGTAAAGTGTTGTAACATCTCTCTGACAACTGAATGAACTCTTTGTGAATATGTTATTTTGGTCATGAAAAAATTAACATTAATAAAAGACATCAAGCCACAGCGTCTGGCTTTGAAGTATATAAATTGTTCTGCTGTATTAACTCCACTTTTATACTTTGCAGGAGTTAGGTTAAGACAGATGTGCGATTGTCTGGTTTGTTCCCAACCTTGTCGATCAAAAGCAGATTTCGAAAACACTTGTGAAACGCCCCGATGCTTTGGTTCGCTGTAGTCACGTGACATGATGGTGGCCATGATGGGTCAAGCTCCGGCAGCAGCGGAGTTTGACCCATCATGGCCACCATCATGTCCAGTTATTATGGTCACCACTCCTTGTGTTTTCAGCACTCTCAGGTCCAGAGCCTCTTCACAAAATGGCTGCCACACCAAGGCCTCTCCATGTCATGGCCGCCGTTCTAGTGTCTCGTCCCAAGATGGCCGCCGTTCCAGAGTCTCTTCCCAAGATGGCTGCCAGCTCAGAGTCTCTTCCCAAGATGGTCGCCAACCCAGAGCCACTTCACATGATGGCCACCCGCCCAGAGTCTCTTCCCAAGATGGCCGCCAGTTCAGAGTCTCTTCCCAAGATGGCCGCCAGTTCAGAGTCTCTTCCCAAGATGGCCGCCAGTTCAGAGTCACTTCACAGGATGGCCGCCAGCCCAGAGCCTCTAGTCGTTATGGATGTCAAGCCACAGTATTCAGCCATCACGGATGCCATTCCAGTGTTCCAGAGCATCGTGAATGTTGCGTTTGAAGACACCAAGGCTTTCCAAGGGTGTTTGAGGCTGGTGTCAAGTCTGGAGGACCCACCGTTGATGTCGGTGCATGCAGCAGGCATCCCAAGAGCTTCAGCACTGGTCGTCACAGAGACTGTTCCTCTATCCTCAGTGCTTCCTGTAATGGCGGTCGCCATTCTGTGTGTTTGGGCTATACATTGCTCTGTTCCCGCTCCAGTCTGTGAATCTATTCCTGAATCTGCTCCAGTCAATGAATCTGCTCCAGAATCCACTCCAGTCCATGAGTCTGCACCAGGGCCCGCTGCAGTCCTCAAATCTAATCCAGAGCCCACTCCAGTCCATGAGTCCACTCCAGCTCTACATTGGTGGACATCTGCTCTGCTGTGGTGGTCATCTGTGCTGCTGTGGGGATCTTTGCTCTGGTCGTCTGCTCCACCATGGAGATCTTCAGACCCATCTGCTCAGCTGTGGTGCTCTTCAGCTCCGCCCTGGTGCTCTTCTGCTCCACCCTGGTGTTCTTCAGCTCCACCCTGGCTTTCTGCTCTGCCTTGACTCTCTGCTTGGCACCCTGCTCTGCCTCAGTCCCCTGTCCCTCCACTTCCACATGGACCTGGCCCTCCATTCCTTCCTTAAGGAGGGGGCTGTGTTACCATCACCAGCTGGAGTGCCCATGAACTCCATTAGAGGGCACTCCACTCCAGACTCTTGCCATTGTTTTCTGGACTCCATTTCCCATGTGTCCCTTGCCCCTCATGTGATCTTGTCATGTGCTACCCTTGTCTGTGTCTTATGTTCTGATTGGTTCCTTGGTTGCATGTGTCTTTTTCTCATTGGTGGGATTTGTCATGTGTTATCCTGGTCTAATATAAAAGATGCTCTCACTCACTCCAAGATCACTGATTCCTTTCTGTGTTTCCTAGTTTACCTGTGTTTTGATCTTTGGACTCTTTCTTTGTTTTTTGATTGATTGCTGCTTGCCCTGACCATCGCCTGTTTGTGGATTACTCTTTTGCCTCTGCCTTGGATTATACAGTTTGCTGGTGTTCGACCCTGCCTGTTTTGACCACGTCTGTTAAAGGGGTCATATGATGCGATTTCAAGTTTTCCTTTCTCTTTGGAGTGTTACTAGCTGTTCGTGCATAGATAAGATCCATAAAGTTGCAAAGACTAAAGTCTCAAACCCAAAGAGATATTTTTCATAAAAGTTAAGACTCGTCCACGCCCTCCTAAACGCCTCATTTAAACATGCCCCCACATGTCTACGTCACTGTGTGGGAAGATTTGCATAACACCGCCCAAATATATACGCAAAGAATGAGAGCATAATTTTTATCCTTGCTGTAGTATTGTTGCAGCCGCCTGCACCACGTCCTGGAGATGCTGTGTGTTTCATTGTGAAAGCGAAACTACTTTGTTTGGGCTTCCAAAAGAGGACACAACTAGAAATCAGTGGTTAAGGTGTATTTACAACACTGTTCCAGAACAGTTCAACCCAAATATTAGAGTGTATGCAGCGCATTTTACGGAGGACTGTTTCCTGAACCTGGGAGAGTAGCCTACAATGCCAGCTGTGCACAAAGGCTGTTTCTATAAAGTGGGGCAATTCCAACTTTGCAAGGACAGTCTGGCGCTTATGACTCACAGATTGTAAGTATGTTTTCATATTTAAAGAATTGGTAACACTTTATTTCGATAGTCCACTTTAGACATTCTACTAACAGTAAGTAACTTTGCAACTTCAAGTCAACTATCAGTCATTATAGTATTAGTAGACTGTCTGTTTAATAACTTCTAACAGTTTATTTTGATGGGTCCGCAACACAACATACTGACTATGAGAAATTTTGCAAGTATATGTCAACTTATTCTACTAACCCTAAACCTACCCTAACAGTCTACTCTGAGAGTTAGTAAACATGTAGTTGAAAATTAATGAGAATTAGTTGACATGTAGTTACAAAGTTACTTATAGTTAGTAGAATGTCTAAAGTGGACTATCCAAATAAAGTGTAACCAAAAATTTCTCACTGACTATTCAAATTCGAGTTATGAGCAGTGTAGAGTAGTGCTTGTTTGTCGTTTCTTTGATCACAAATGCAGACGTGGTAATGTTTACACGGCATGATGCAACGTGACACGTAAAAAGACAGTATAAGTCATTATAATTAGAGATGCACTGATGATGTATCGGCCAACAATCTGTATTAAAGCAATTTATTTCACTATCGCCCATCGGCCGATTGTTCAAAATCAGCCAATGATCAGGGCCGATTATATCCTGTCAATCAAAAGGCAGCGGAAAAACATGTCAGACTGCAACTCATACTGTGGGTGATAAAATCTTTGTTGAATTTAGGGCTGTCAAAATTAACGTGACAATAATGCATTAACAGATATAAAAAAGCGACATTAAAGCAGGCTCTATTTGACCAGATTAATCACCTGTAGTTCAAGCCAGCATTGCCAGATCCGCAGTTTTTCTCTACACCAAATATTTGTAGCACGCCTCGCATCCAATAATCACAAAGATCTCTGTGCTTTCTTACTTCTGATAAGAAACAAACTCTCAGCTTTCAAATCCTGTACATTCTATCACATGAATGTACATCATAAGATGTTGAAAGATACAGTATGGCTCACCAAAATGTATCATGTCTGTCTAATGCAGTGGTTTTCAAACTTGTTCCTGGGGACCCACAGCTCTGCACATTTTGCATGTCTCCCTAATTTACACTCCTGATTCCGATCATCAGCTCATTAGGAAAGAGCTCCATGAACTCAAATGAGTGAGTCAGATAAGGGAGACATGCAAATGTCCCGAGGAACAGGATTGAAAATCACTGGTCTAATGTAATCGCTCAATCAGTGTTTCAACTGCGGAAAGATGCCAATAAAGCAGATTGTGAACAATATATCACTTAACGTGACATTTACCTCAGCAAATTTATTCTGCTGTTCACAGTTCACTATAAAACAACACTGAAGAGGAGCTTTTTTACTTATAATTATATACAGTATGTATGTTTGAATAAATCTGGCATTAAGGTATTTATGAAGAAAAAAGGAAAGTATAAGTTTATGGTAGCAAAAGTAGTTAACATTCAACCTATTCTTTTTCTTCAGTATTATTTGTGATTTGAATTTTGTGAACAGGAGTTCCTCTTTTGCTGTTCTATAAGCCGGGCTTTGAACGCTTTCACTTTCGAATTCGAATTCATGACCTTGTCACTTTTTACAAGAAAAGATAATTGTCTGTTTTGCTTACATCTATTCACTGTTTAAAACTAAAACAAATGATTGAAAGATGGAAGCATTGTTATTCTTAATTGAAAAGCACAACAACAATAAAACAGTAGGCTACAAACTAACTTATATAATGTAATTAACATAAACAAATAAGACAAGGCATGGCATAGGCTACACCAGAACGTTTAGCAAACACTGAGGAATCAAATAAATAAAGAATATTTAAAGAAAGCCTCCATAGCGTAACCTGAGATAAACAGCAAAGACAAAACCAACATGTTCACCTTCTCTGCTTTTAAGAAAAAGTATTTTATTTTCCGTCCTGTCTGCCATCGTTTCCTCAGTATTGACGCAGCGAGTATAAACCGGGCTCTGCTCCCAAAAGAGTAGCATTGAAAGCACCTCTCTCACTCTCTTCATGTGATCAGAAATCTTACTCCTGCTGCACTGTGCGGCGGCTCTGCAGCACGCGATATACATGGAGCAGAGCAGACGTTTTGGAGCAGCGCAGACTGTGTACTGGCACAAATTCCAAGTCAAATTTTAACTCGCACATAACTATCGGTATCGGCCAATATCATTCTGAATAATCGGCTATCGGTATCGGCAGAGAAATTCAGTATCGGTGCATCTCTAATTATAATCAGTAATTATGTCCCCACTGGATGCAACAAATGCCTCGTTTATAATGGGTTTTATTGTTTTTGTCTCATCGTGCCGGGACACAGCATCACAATATGGTAAGGGGAATAACATTTCCGTCACACGCTTGAGGTATTTGGCCAATCAGAGCACGCCTCGCTTCTCAGAATGATGAGCTTTGTAAAAATCGACGCGTTTCAGAAGGCGGGGCATAGAAGAGCAACAATAGTGTACAGTATGTGGAAAATAATGTGTTTTACACAATACACCAAATACACCAAATAATGTTCTTTTTAGCAACGTTGCATTTGGATCCCCAACTCTGTTGTCACGCTCTCCACGTTACAATATCATCAGCATTACAAATGTGATATTGATTTTATACAATTTGAAGAAGTTAATATTAAGTGACTTACATTTGGACACTGTATTATCATTGTTGGGATCCTTCAGATGCATAAGCATTTGTAACTCATTTTAAGGGGCTTCAGCTCTCATGTTCAATGATCAACCAAAATAGAGGTTGTACTTCTATTTTAGGATAGTTTCACTTTAACTTTTTCACACTCCTTACCGCATGAGAGGTACGTTACCTACTGTATGTTTGTTCAGGGGCGATAATGGAGAAAAAGACTGTGCCATCAAAGCAGTTATTTATCATACAGGTTAGTGTCATTTATACAGTGACAAAGCCTGCTATACAGAATATAGTTGAATGTATTTAAAGAATGACCAAGCTAAATGAGACATTAATTATAGTTAAAGGTTTTTGTCTGTTGGTTTGACTTTAAAATATACAAGTTAAAATAAATTCAAAACCTTTTTATACATAGCCTTTGTCGTGACACTGACACATATGTAGTCGCTCATATTTTAATGCAATAATCATTGTTGGCTGGTGGAAAGATAGGGCTATATCACATCCAAAAATTTTAGGAAACATCCCAGTATGATTTAATGCTAAACAGTTTAAGAAAATGTTTAAGAAAAAAAGCTTCAGTACCAAACAGGACCACATGGAGATGCACAAAGACCACTATACTGTAACTACATTGACCTGACTGCATGTAGATATATTCAGATTCATTCAGAATTAATAAACACAACAAAACACAAATAAAACATAAAAACATTCTGAATGTTTCGAACCTGAAGGTGGTTCAACATCATCAGTGAGTGAACAGTTCTTCTGTCAGAGTCAGTGTTTGCGTCTGTGTTTGGAGTGTCTGATGCCTATATGTACATAAACACCACTGACCATTGCAAACTCCCCCAAAACACACTTCTTCAGCTATCTGGCATGCTGAGGAGTTGAGACAAGTAAGGAAGATTATTTATAAAGCAATCTTTGGGTGTAGAAGTGATATACCATATTTGTAACAAGGAGTTGAGTTTGCAGCTTTAGCTAAATTGAGTAGACAAGACTAGATAATGATCTGAGATATATTCGCTCTGCTGCAGAATTCCAATGCAATTAACATTCATTCCATGTGACAGTATTAAATCTAAAGTATGATTACCATAATGAGTTGGTCCTGTCATGTTGTCTAACTTCAGTAGAGTTTAGAATATCTACATAGATATTAAAATCACCAACAATTAAGACTTGATCTGCAGCCAGTACTAACTCAGATAGAAAATCAGCAAATTCTTTAATAAAGTCTGTGGTGTGCACAGAAAAAGTTACATTAAGCACCATCACGTCAAAAGAATTATACTTGAAACCAGGTAATATACTTATTACCTCAAAGTAATACTGAAAATAATACTACAAATTGTAGCAATACCACACTTTTACCTTTTGGACACGGCTTATGTGTTTTCACGTTGCTCTGAAAAGGGATGAATTAAAAAAATATGTTGCCTGTGAGGAGTAGCTTAAAACAAAAAGAGAAAAAGACTGGCACAAAAAGCAACCCAGGCTCATTAGAAATACATGCAAGAATATACCTATGCACGCATTTCACTGCAGATGAAATGAATACCTGGAAACTGCAGTAATGCATTGATTATTCATTGAAAATCTGCCCCGTAATCATATGTTGTGTGAATAAAAGTTGTTTGCGTTTTACTTATTCTTTTAGGATAGGTGCAGTGAAATGAGGCATTAAAACACCAATAACTTTTGTTCACACAAATTATGATTACAGAATATTAATTTTTTAGCATCACTTCATTTCTGAACTGTCATGATATGTACAACAAACAACCTTATGAAATGTTGCCATAGTCACAATTAACTGTTTTGGAGAAAATTAAACATGCTATTTAAAAGTATGTCAAAAAGAATATGATAGCAGATGCACAGACTTGAAGACTCCTTCCACAGATCACCGTTTTCTCAAGAATGAAATCCAATAATCTGTTTTGGATTATTAGGATTATTAATGAGTAAATAATAATAATGAGAGTTTTAAACCATGTAAAAGAAAATCATGTGAAGCATCATTAAATGGGTAGTTCACCCAAAAAGGAAAATTCTCCATTAATTTTCTTACCCTTGTGCTGTTACAAACCTGAATGACTTTCTTTCTTTCTGCAGAACACAAAGAAGATTTTTTTGAAGAATGTTTTTACTGTTTTTGTTCAAAATATCTTCTTTTGAGTTCAACAGAGGAGAGAAAGTCATAAAGGTTTAGAATGGCATTAAGGTGAGTAAATAACAACATCATTTTCATTTGGAAGGGAAAAATCCATTCAACTATTCATAATTCAAAACCAATTTAAATATTATAGTCAAAACACTTTTTAAAAAGTCACAACTCCCATAAAACCCATAACTGCTTAATGAGATTCCTGAAAATTCACTTCATGACAACAAAGGATCTTGCAGACAAATTAACAAACTCGGGTCAATCAATAGAAGAAATATTTGATATTTTTTTAACAGGGCCTTATATGTAACATTTAGCATGTTACAAGTTCTATGACAGAATCGCTAGTCATTCAAATTGTAGTATTATGCCACTTATTTATATAGTGCCATCAAAGTGACTAGTGCAGAGCCTTTTGAAACTGTTTCAGAAAGTCAGATCTCTCCATTGCAACCACAGAGCTTCTCAGGAAGAGTCTCAGAGACATATGAAGTTGTGATAGGTGCATGCTGGCACAAAAGTCCGCCAGCAATCACTTTCAGTTTTAGTCGCTACATCTCTCGACCTTAACAACACAGACAATGACCAGGGAATGGATAGCATGTTTGAAAAAACAGCTGAAGAAGAGTCCTTTTTATTCAAATGCAATTATTGGCTTTTTAATGGTGGGACTTGAGAAACTCGTGGAGATGGACTTTGCATGTCCTTGTAATCCAAAAATGAACCTGATGTTTTCTGTGGCATATTTTGTGGTTCCTGCTCTGTTCTCCAGCGCACTCATGTTTTGTATTCAAAGCCCACAATGCAAAACAAAGTATCTGCTCTCCACTTTCAACTGCATCATTCCAGCTGCTGTTTGGATCATGCTGCTGTTCTTTGATGGACAATACCTTGCTTGTGCGCAAACCTCCTGGGAAGGACTGACGGTTCACACGGATATATCTGCTTCAACAACATGGTGTCACCCTTTGATCAATTCTAACAATATCACTGAAAAGCAAATTACATTTTTTGGCTTTCGAAATACTTCGCAGGTGAGTGAATTAATGGGATGATTTAATTCTGTTTGATGTGGATGAAAATGAGATTCGTCAAATTAAATATACCGAAGATTTTGTCAAATGCTTTAAATGGTATGTCACAATTTTTTGCTTCAGATAGTGGCACTGGCCATGCTGTTTCTGAGCTCTCTGCCCCTATTTATAATTGGATGTATAAGGTGTCGCCACCAAGCATCAGGAAGCAAAGAACCTGAAGCTGAACAAGTCGAAATGGAGGATCCTGGTCAAAGTTCATCACCCCCTCGTGAAAGGTCTTCATTAATGGAGGATGAATGCAGAGATGCATAAATACAGAAGCTTTGAACATAGATCTTGCAAAGCATCACTTAATGTTCAGAAACCTCATGTTTAAAATGTTGCAAAAAAAGGAGGGAAACAACGTTTGTAGCATATTCTCATCCAGCTGTACCACAAAGTGCATTTGTTTCTGAGACGCCTTGACGTCATTGACAGTAAGAAACCACATCCTGTCATTCAGTGCACTTGGTTAAGTAACATGGTTGCGATATGCTCACGTTTGCTGACTGTTTTTTTTTTATTGTTTTGTTTTTTTATACTTTTAGCTTACTTTGAAGTTTGTAGAATATAAAAAATAAAATAAAAAACACTTTGCAACTGATTACTGTCAAATTATGCTATGCTTTAAGGTATGTGAGGAGGTTATCAGGTGAAGTGTATGTTGACCTACTGATTTTAGCTGCAGGTGGACGTAAGCATTTCCTTAAGGCAGGAGGCTGATCTTCAGGCAACAGCACCCAATTGCTTGTCAAAGAGTCAGAATTACTCATAGTTGTAGGAACAGTTTAAAAAAAAAAAAAGCTCAAATAAACTGAAAACGAGTAGCCTCCCTTTTTTTGGTATGAAATACTTTCAAGAAAATAAATATTAAGAGTAGGATTTAAACAAAAGGTTTGACAAACATACTTCAAAAAAAAAAAAAAAATAAGTTTTCCCAAGTTCTGGTTTAAGCCTGACAAAACTGTATTTTCTGAACATTTTCTAAATTTAGCAGTCTTTTCAAAAAGGGCACTTTGGAGACTACAAAAGGACACCTGATATCCAAAATCCGCTCTATTCGCATTGCTTGATTTTAAATGTAAGTACACTGTGTTTCCTGTCGCCACCATGCGGCAAACGACAACACGACACACCTACAGAACAACATAATGACAAAACTGCACTAATGAACAGAATCACTTAAAATTGATTTGAATCTAATCTGGCTGCGCCCCACAGGATGAAGCGAAGCTCTAAGAACATTGTTTTTCCCACGGTTATAGTTCATATTTCGTATTCAGTTGTTAAATACTGTCAATTAACTGTAAGATTTTATATTTGCATGCAGTACCACTGATAACTATGATAATATTAACCTATAAAAACACTAATAACAAACTAATATCAGAAAAGTATATCAGGAAAAAAAAGAGTTTATTAGATATATTAGGCTATATTTTATTTTTGCATTGACTCGGTACCAATTTAAGTGTATATAGGCTAATTTGATACGAAAATTCAGCATTCTGCTGATTATAGTGGTGCCGATAGACTACATTTATAATGCTCCATAGCCTATTTTGACAAATTATATTTTTCTCTCGTCCATTTATGTCAACAAGACTTACATTTGAGAAGTGAATATCACACTATAACACAAAATAAGCTTATATTAAATAATAAATAAATAATTATGCACATGTCCAACAAAGTGCAAATCATTGACAGATGTTTGACATATTCGCTCTGCTCTGACATCTTGAAGACGCTCTTTCACTGCGCATGCGCAGACGAGCGCCGCTCTCCGCACCGCGCATGCGCAGGGGACTGAGCTTCTCGTCGCAAATGTCAGCGACGCGGACAAACACTGACAGACTCTTTCAGCGGTTCAGTGTGAGGACGAGAAATGAGCGATTTCTACAGCTGTGACGTTCATTCTTAATAAAAAACAAGCTCAAATCGGAAGGAATTGAGGCAGTTATGGAGCAGGAGTTTGAGGACATAGATTCAGAGGGCCGCTGGCAGAACCTTTATTTAGTAAGTAAAGCTAAGACGGCTAGCATGCTAATGAGCCACGCAATCTACATTTAGCCGTGAGAGAAATGTCTTTTTATCTCCTTGTGTCTTTACAAAGTTTAATTCCGTGTGCTGTCACTGTTCTCCTTTTGACTATTGTTGAAATTGGATAAAATGAAAGTGAAGCTGGGGCGTTATTGTGGTAGTTCTGTTGTAAACTCCAGTGTGTTGTGAATGAAACTGTAACTGTGCCTTAAAACGTAGTGAACCAACTACATAGACAACATTTTTGGGCATTGTAGTCTGTTTAACTTTTACTTTTTTATTATTATACTTATTGTTTTGTTATAACAACAAGCGCAGTCTAAATTGAACAACATGTAGCCTGAGATCGAGATCGTAATGTATCGTAACTGCTTACAGTATACAACATTTTAACGTGACATTAATGGCCAAAAAAGCTGATTTTGAAGGCAACACACTAGGTTTTGGGACAGAATTCTTAGGTCAACAGTGGTCAACATTCCCTCCGTTTATACAAATAACAGCTGTTCGCTATTTCTGACCTATACACGTTTATTTACTATAAACAGAAACTGTTACGTTTTCTTATTATCGCTGACTAAATGTCGTCCTAACCACTGAAAACAACAGGACACTGAAAATATCAGGACAGCATTAAAACTTTCCTGTAGTCTTCTTTACATTTTGTGTCCTACACACTTAAACAGTGTGCTTAAAAAGTATTAAATGTAAAAAAAAAAAAAAGAAAAGAAAATCTTGTTTAATATAACTTGTGTTTGTTTGCTGGTTTTTATTGTGTTTTTTATACTTGTATTTTTTTCAAGTTGTTTTTGCCATGAAAATAGCCTAAGATGCTGACATGACATTAAATAAAAATATACTACTACTGCTTAAAAAGTATTAAAGTCTGTTAAATTGTTTTCAAATCTTTTACTCTTATAGTCCTAAATAAGCATACATTTGTAGGCCTCATTCAAAATTGCGTTGAGTGAGTTTTTCTGTAACTAAATAAACAACATGTAGCTTCCTTGATTTATGTTTCCAGTAATGTTGCGTTATTACTTCTGGAAGCTGTTCAGTCGCAACTGACATGATCAGCTAATTTCTTTTAAATGTTTTTTTCCTGTCCTGCGTTTGCAGATATGGGCATGGGCTTAGGCAGTTAACTGAAATGAACCTAATGAATCAGTAATGACTCGATTTAACTGTTGTTTTGAAGCTCTTTTCCAGGAAATACTCAGTTTAAATGTATTTCTTTTCCAGGAAATACGCAACCAATCACACGAATGTCCTTTCAGAGTGGCCAAGTATCCAGAGAATCGCAATCGGAACAGATACAGAGATGTGAGCCCGTGTAAGTAACGTCAGATTAGGATTCGTCTCTTGTCATTGTAATGCAACTGGCCTGTAAAGTTGCGTTTGACATTGTTTAAATTTTTCCAAACATATCAGTTGACCACAGTCGAGTGAAATTAGAAAACACAGAAAATGACTACATCAATGCCAGCCTGGTGGTAATGGAAGACGCCCAGAGAAGATACATACTTACCCAGGTGAGCGGGTCCTTAAAATGTCAGTTTTAAAGAGTTTCGTTATTTCAAATATCATTAAAATTATCATTTTAAATTTAGGGACTGAAAAACATGAATCACGATATGGCCTAATGTGATTATTAAACTTAATAAGGCTGTGATCCATAAAATAAATGTGTTCAAAGTCAAAATGTGGTTATGTGGTTACATTCTACAGGGAGAAGAAACAGTCATAGGACTTCAATAAATATTTTCATTGTTTTCAGAGCTAGAAAGGTTTTGTTTTGACGTGTGACTAAGATGCCTTAAGCAGGCATTTTTTTGTCTGAAGTTATTTTCAGTGGACTATTTTCAGGGACGGTCCCCTTATAGAAACCTGCAGTGAAATGGCTTTGCTCAGGCACACAGAACAGTATTGTAAACAACTTAGCAGCTTTTATTAAAACCTTTATCAGCACCATAAAGATACCTTCGCTCCATCTCTGGCAGTTACTTTACAGAGATGTTACTACAGGATGATGTAGGCAGCTGGTAGGTTTTACAAATGTCTATTACAACCAAACTGTGTGGGTAGCATTTCGAAGGTCACACGCTCTCAAAAACATTAGTCAGCCATTTGAGATGCAGTTTTGGTTTGATATTTTTCAACAGTTGTGTAGGTGTGCTAGACTTTTTGGCGTTACATGATTTTTGCATAGGTAACTACTAGAGATGGTGTGAGACATGTTTTTCTAAATCGACCAGTGTTTACTCAATGACTAGTCAGCTCATCTGTCTTACGAAAGCACTGAAAAATGAGTCTGGAGTTGGGTTCAAATTTCCTAGGGAGCTGTATTACATAAGACACATTCTTGTGGCCTATCCCAACTAATTCTTCACTTTTTTTGCGTGTGTTTCTGTATTGTCAGGGTCCTCTGAGAAACACCTGTGGTCACTTTTGGCTGATGATCTGGGAGCAGAAGACCAAAGCTGTTATAATGCTCAACAGAGTAATAGAGAAAGGCTCGGTAAGCATCATTGATCCAAACCTTTTCTCTTTAAAAGCACCACTCTAAGAGCTTTCAGCCTCCACACTCATTCATACTACAATGAAATGTAAAGTCTGTCTCTTAGTTCATATTACAGAGCTCTGTGTGCCTTAGGGAGTCTATGTAAGTAGCATATCATTAAAGAACTAATATATGTGTAGAAGTTCTGTGTTGTTCTTGATAACAGTTGAAAATAGTTATTTTAATTGAAATAAAACTTCAAATATAAATATTAGATGGGAAAAACTTCAATAATTATAAACATAGAATTACTAAAACTGCTTGAAAGTGCTAAAATTACTCAAACTAAAGCTGAAATGAAGCTAAATAGAAATATTAAAATAAAGTATTTTGTGAATTGATGTGAATAAATGAAAAATAAAAGCGGATTCAAATAATCAAACAAATACATAAATGCAGTTTATATATTTTATGATGAGCATGATTTAATGACTGTTTAAAATTCAAAAAATGATATTTGTCAAGGGTATTTTCCCTTTTTAAAATAAATTAGAAAATCTTTTTGAAATGAATGCAAAGATCATCTTTCTAAGATTATCTTTCTTTATCTTCAACATCTCACTTTGTCTTTATCATTGACCCAGTTATCGTTGCATATTTGGTGATAAATGCCATTAGTGGGTGTAACTGAAACTATGGGTAAAAAACATTTTGGACAGTTAAATTAAAATAACTAACCAGTGTTTTCACACAATCCTATGTTTTTGGACATTTGGTATTTGTAGTGAAGTCATAAGACTATCACAGAACGTAAGTAAAGCATCTTATGACTCTATGTAGGATCTTTGTTCTCTAAATTTTTTGTCATAATTATGCACTGACCTCAGCACTGTCAATGCAGGCTGTTGTGTCTAAATTTACAACATCTTTACCAGCCTTTGGGTTTTAATACATAATTTCAGGAAAGATCAGGAAGTTGTTAGCTTTTACAGATGAGTTTTAAACAAAGAAATGCATTTTTTGTTCTACTTTTCATTATTTATACCTTACTGCAGGAAAAGTGTGCACAATATTGGCCAACACAAGAAGAACGAGAGATGTCGTTCCGTGACACCCGCTTCGTGGTAACACTAGTGTCAGAGGACGTAAAGTCATATTACACCACCAGAGTGCTGGAACTCCAGAATGCAAATGTAAGTTTCACACATTGACTATTGAAAATCACATTCTTGCTCACAGAATGCCATCTCATGTCTTCTTATGCAGATTTTAATTGCAATCCTATGCTGCAGCGATATTAATATTATATACAATTCTTGTCTGTTCTATTTTGTTTATTTTTTAATTATTATTAATTTATCTACTTAGACAGGGGAGACGAGACAGATCTATCACTTTCACTATACCACATGGCCTGACTTTGGCGTCCCAGAATCCCCAGCCAGCTTCCTGAATTTCCTGTTTAAGGTGAGGGAGTCGGGCTCACTCGGGATGGACCAGGGTCCAGCAGTCGTCCACTGCAGTGCAGGAATCGGCCGATCGGGAACGTTCTCTCTGGTCGACACCTGTCTCGTTTTGGTGAGTTGGATCACTACAACTAGGAATAAAAAAATGAGTTTTTCTTCTATCATAGCAATTTTCAGTTTTTCTATGGACTGTAGGTCACTGAAAGTCTGTCTTTTAGTTATATGGAGACAAAAAAGACAATATAATTACTTCCTAAGCTTTTTGTAATGTCTGATTTTAAGCATTTTAACCTTTATATCAACATCCAGTCAAGTGTGTTCAGAGTTAAGATTGTTAAAGGGTTTGTTCACCCCGAAATTAAAATTCTGTCATTAATTGCTCACCCTCATGTCGTTCCAGACCCGTAAGACCTTCATTCATCTTCGGAACACAAATTAAGATATTTTTGATGAAATCGGAGAGCTTTCTGGCCCTCCCATAGACAGCAACACAACTGAAATGTTCCCAGGTCCAGAAACGTAGTAAATACATCGGTAAAACAGTCCATGTGACATAGTGTTAAGCGATATGCTCAATTTTCGTATCGTCCTATCGTCAGCTAATTTATTTAATTATTTATTTACTTAGTTACATTGCCGGAAAGTGAACCAACTCCAGCGTAAGACTAAAAGCAGCCTAATGTTTCTAATATGACTGAATTTATATTTAACATGATAACAAATTAATAGAAGCATCATAAGTTACTAATTATAATGCTTACATTTCCTCAGTTATTCAGAAAGCAAAGAACATTACATTACCAAAGCTCGGCCTAGCGCGAGTTTATGCACTTTAAAAACACGCCCCATTATAATCGGTGAATCTACACTGTATGATGAATAAATCTCTTATACTTACATCGCACATACATCTGCACTTTGTTGTTTATGATGAGAGAACTCGCGAGTCAGAATTCAGTCATTCCAGCGATGGCTCATCTGAATGCCTCTGATTGGCCATTGCATTCATAAACTCAGCATAATCGTGTGATTGGTTATAATAATGCGCAACACTGTAAAAACACGGAAAAAGAAATATAATGCAACAAATAAGCCCTAATATTAATTAGATAGTATTACTAGCCTGATAATAATAATAATAATAATCGTCTTGCTATCGTCAAAGGCATCATCCACAGGCGATATCTCTGACAATCGTCTATCGGCACAACCCTGATGTGACATCAGTGGCTCAACTTCAGTTTTGTGACGCTACGAGAATCCTTTTTTTTTGCGCAAAGAAAACAAAAATAACAATTTACTCAACCATTCTTCTCCACCGAGTTACGTCTTCCGCCATTTTAGAAAGTATCACAACGCATACACACTAAGCATAAACAACGCTTATTACGCAGATTGCGTTCATGTGCACGCTTTCCCCCCGAACGTAAACAACGCTGATTAAGTCAAATACGTTCTTCGGTACTCTCCGAAATAGTGGAAGACGTAACAGAATTTTCATTTTGGGGTGAACCAACCCTTTAATATTATTATATATTGAGTGTTTCCGAAAAAGTAAACTGGCTGGGACAAACATTTTTAAGTTAGACAGCGATGTTACTACAGTCTGAAATGATGCTACATCATGAGTTACACTTACAGTATTGTGTTATCATGAGGTTTAGCGCTTATGTTTGTCACCCACTCAAACTTGGAGGTAATTAACCACTGCTTTTCTTTTCTGCTATGACTGATGTGTTCAGATGGACAAAAGGAAAGACCCACTGGTGGTGGACATCAAAAAGATTCTCTTAGACATGAGGAAGTATAGGATGGGTTTGATTCAGACCCCTGACCAGCTGCGTTTCTCGTACATGGCTGTGCTGGAAGGTGCCAAGTACATTATGGGAGACTCATCTGTGCAGGCATGTCATCACCAGAGTATTTTCAACAGAATTATTATTAACTGGACCCTGGACTAGACTTACTGCGTTTGTGTTTATGCTCAAGATATTGATTTGGTTATTTTTGTGTGTGCAGAAACAGTGGCGAGAGCTCTCCAGAGAGGACCAAGAGCCCCTGTCCGAGTCTCCCCCGCCGCCACAGCCTCCTAAATGCACAGAACGCTACAACGGCAACAAACTGTCTCGTCTGGAGGACGGGATGGACCCAAAGACAGGAAAGAAAGCAGGCCTGGAGACCACCAATAAAGAATCGGACAGAGATGCTGGAACAAAGTATGTAGCAAGACACTATATACGTTAAATTTGGTGTTTCCAAAAGTACATGTGGCCAGTAAGGAATCTGCATTCATCGAGCATGATTTCAGATGCTGGATTTAGTTGCCAAATGAATTCCAGCTGCCACTGACTTGCACAAACATTGCTACTATGTTAAGACTGTGTCTTAAGAACTAGTCTGACCAACTAGCAGTTAATCAAGAGGTGATCGGTCTTACTTTTCAAATTCAGATTAGGCCAGGTTGTGTTTTATTTAAATGACTATAAAAAATAATGACAAGTCTTCAAAACAAATTAGATGACTTACTTGTAAGACTAGTCTAAGCAGTTTATGCAACCGGTCACAGGATTATTTTAGCATTTGTTTAATAGCATTTTAAACAAACAACTCATTAAATTAAAGTAATGTGAATTTTTCTTTAATACATAGTGGTGTTACTTAAAAATATGCAGATTTAAATGTGTATTACAGTAATCTTGTTTTACTGTAAGAATATATAAAACAATATCTAGAGGCATTATGATATTGAAAATTTGGGAAGAAATGAGCATAGGCGTCTAAATGATTTTTTTCTTAAATGCAAAATATTTCTTTTTATTATTTCCTTTAGATTTTGGGGTTAAATGTTGCAATGAGATTCACCCAATTTGTGTCATTAATACATTAAAACATTTTCCACAGTGTTTGCTTATCAAGGCAAACACCATGAAGTCTTCTCTTTCATTTTTCATCACGAGGTTTTGTCCTAACACACCACAGAAGCAACATGCAACAAGATCGCTTGCTTTGTTTTTCTTTGTTTTTTCTATCACTTTGTTTTCTTTTTTGTTTCTGTCACTTTGTTTCATTTTTTGTTTCTGTTTGGGCAGAGTTTTGCATTTAGTGATGACAAATAGGGAAAATACTTTTTTACTGGAAATGAGACCTTGTTAGAACTATGTGTTAGAGTAATCGATTCTCAGCTTATATAAACTTTTTTTTTTTTTCCTTCTTTTTTTCTCCAGTGCTCGCAAAAGGCAAAGAGATGAGAAAATGTCCAACCCCACGCAGAAGACTCAGAAGCAGACGAAACCCAGGATCACCGACCCTGATAAGAAAAGAAAAAGGTGAAACTGTCTGGTCTGTCTGGATGGAATGTGATATCTTTTTTTGGTGTTCTACTCCTCTTTGGCACAATGAATAATTTCAACATGTCTGTTCATGTGTGTGTAGTGTCGTATAATAGCACAGATGCCTCAACCCACTCAGTTCTCACAATGTCACTTGTTGTTTAGTATTTGAGATGCTCGTGCCTCACTATAGTTACTATTTAGTCTTTGGGCCATTTAGAGATCAAGCCATTTGCAGACTCATGTCATCAGGTCATACAGGGGTTGGACAAAATAATGTGAACACCTGGGAAATAGGCAGTAATTCTTCATTAAAGTGTTTTTCTGCCATTTGCATGTAATACAGCTTTAAAGCTTAGAATAGATTCATACAACCTCTGAATAATCTCTATTAGAATGTTGTCTATAAAACATCTTCCAGTTGCTTTAGAGCTGTTGAAGGAGGGAATGGGCTTCTCACTCCACTCTCCAAAACTAATCCACAGTGGTTTGATAATATTTAAGTTAGCTGATTGTCAGGTAATTTGTCTGGCTATAGCAGATGAAGTCTTTGTGCTCCAACAGTCTAGGTTTTATGATCATGACTCCATATTTTTTGCATTTTATCATTGGTGTCTGTGAATAAGTATGAGCAGTTGCAGCTCTTTCATGGATGTTGGCTTTGCGAAGTTCTCTGTCATCAGTTTTTGTGGAAACAGGGTCTTCAAAGTGAATAAGGGTTGCTATCACTTTGCTGATGAAGCCTTGTCATGCTTTGCTTACGTAGTCGTAATCGTAAAGACTGTTGTTCTTATAATACCAAACGGTTGGGCTGTTAAGACGCTCCTGCAAAACGGGTTCCCATGGTTTGTCCTGTTTGGAAGTCTGAGAAGTCACCCATTTTATCCATGACTTGTGCTAAATACGTCAACACAGCTTATCTTACAACCTAGAGAATATAGACAACGAAAAGATAATCACAACATTGTCTTTTCACTGTAGCCTGCACAAATTATATTAAGCCTATAATAATTGGATCTTCTTCACATTGTTTTGTCCAACCACTATACTAGTGTTTCTTGCTTTGGTCAGACTGTTGCTTTGTGGGTCAGTTATAGCAGATGATTTAACAGTCCCTCTAGAAGTAGTGCAGTTACACCAGTGAGGATCAGTGTTTTTTTTTTTTTTTTTTATTTGAGCATCAATTTCTTGCACCTTTATAATGTCTGTGTGTTGGATTCAACTGGCATCACTTGATAGTAATGCATTGAAATCTCATCAATAAAACTGCTTGAAAACAGTGTCACATAACGTTACATTTAACTAAGAAAGGCCATTCAGTCTTGATACCTTGATAGTTAGCTAGAAAAAAATAACTATAGAGAGGAGCATTATGCTATATATATTATTTGTTGATTATTAAACTTGATTGATTTGATTATTAAACAAACTTTGTTTAAATGAAATCTAAATGCTAAATGAAACCTTTAATTCTGGTGCATCACTGACAATATTATTATCATTAGTAATAATAATACATGAATGTAATAAAATGTATATTTTGTCCAGTATAATGGCAGTTAACCATTTTGGATTATTTTATGTACGTTTACAGTATACCCCATCACAAGTGATCTTAATTGGTGCATGTGACAGACAAAGAGGGCGAGATTTCAGAAAACAGTCCGTAGGTGTGACACCCCTGATCTAAACGGAGTTGCTTTGAGTTGGTTAGCGGGATGCCGATGCTGTCAGACTGAGGGTGATCATCACTCTGATGGCCTATTTTAGAGCTTTGTAGAAGATTTTTTTTTTGCATTGACATTTTCATGACAAGCAGATTTTTCCCCTATATGCTCATTGCTGTATACAGTGATTTCTTTAAAAAAAAAAAAAAAAATTTCAGACAAACAAATACTATTGTGGTCTACACAACTGTACTTTACAAATGACCTTTGTAATTTAAATGTCATTACTTGCTTGTTACTGTGAGTTTTATTTTTACATTACACTAATTAGGGGTGCTCCGATTGATCAGCTTCCGATCACTATCGGCCGATAATCGCTTTGGGATGTTTGATCGTGGTCTCTATAAAGGCCGATCTCTAGCCGATTACGCGCATGCAGTGAGAGGTTTGGCACGATATGCAGCGGATCCGTCCGGCGCGGGTAAAATAATTATAATGCTGAAGGTGAGGTACAAGAAGGTTAAACCATTCAGCGCTCACTCGCACCCTCTCCTGGAGATCGGTCGCTCATGCACACTCGAGTCGCAGCGCTCACACATAATGCCAGGTTCACATTACTCTGTTTGCAGTGCGTATTTTTCCACGCTCATGTTAACGAATAAAGCATTCACACTGCACACGGTTGCGGTCCGGCAGTGTGTTCCAGGAGCGGTGCGTCTGCAGCGGTGCAGAGATCGTTTCCACACAGAGTCTATTTCTGCTGCTCTGCTAACACTGAATTAAAGTAATAGTAATTGTTTGCGGTAATTATAAACATGGATTGACATGAAAATGCAGTAATTACACCATAAATTCATATACAGTGGGTACGGAAAGTATTCAGACCCCCTTAAATTTTTCACTCTTTGTTATATTGCAGCCATTTGCTAAAATCATTTAAGTTTTTTCCTCGATGTACACACAGCACCCCATATTGACAGAAAAACACATAATTGTTGACATTTTTGCAGATTTATTTAAAAAAGAAAAACTGAAATATCACATGGTCCAAAGAATTCAGACCCTTTGCTGTGACACTCATATATTTAACTCAGGTGCTGCCCATTTCTTCTGATCATCCTTGAGATGGTTCTACACCTTCATTTGAGTCCAGCTGTGTTTGATTATACTGATTGGACTTGATTAGAAAGGCCACACACCTGTCTATATAAGACCTTACAGCTCACAGTGCATGTCAGAGCAAATGAGAATCATGAGGTCAAAGGAACTGCCTGAAGAGCTCAGAGACAGAATTGTGGCAAGGCACAGATCTGGCCAAGGTTACAAAAAAATTTCTGCTGCACTTAAGGTTCCTAAGAGCACAGTGGCCTCCATAATCCTTAAATGGAAGGCGTTTGGGACGACCAGAACCCTTCCTAGAGCTGGCCGTCCGGCCAAACTGAGCTATCGGGGGAGAAGAGCCTTGGTGAGAGAGGTAAAGAAGAACCCAAAGATCACTGTGGCTGAGCTCCAGAGATGCAGTCGGAGATTTTCTGTCAATATGGGGTGCTGTGTGTACATTAATGAGGGAAAAAAATTCACTTAAATGATTTTAGCAAATGGCTGCAATATAACAAAGAGTGAAAAATTTAAGGGGGTCTGAATACTTTCCGTACCCACTGTAATTAAAGTATACTGTGTTTCACAGTCAACACATAGGCTATGGCTTTTTGGCTAGGTTTAAAGGAAAAGAGCACTTTTAAATAAACAAGGCAATATTAGGCATTAGCGGAGGTAGGAAAAAAGTTCTTTATGAACCACAGGATTGCTTGTAAAAAAGACTTAAATGCTAAAGAAAAGGCAGTAGAGCTGACTGTTTCTGTCAATGGTACATTTTAATTTAGAATGTTTGTGATAATGTAAGAAAAGTAGTTTAAATGTTTTGCCAGTTGCTTGAGCCACTTAATATATAAATCTAGAGGTAAATACAAAATTAAAAAGCATTGAATAATGTGTTTCTTATATTTATTGCGTTTAAACACGTCTATGAAAGATTGTATTACTGGACTGTGTAAAAAAAAAATCACAATGCTGAAAAAGCATTTCAAGTAACAGTGTTTGGATTTGAAATCAAAAGAATGGATAAATGTGTTTGTAGTAAACAGCCACGGATCAGTTGCAGACTCCTATGTGAAAGCACAATGAGAGTCAGTGCTGCTTCTGCACCACATGGACTGCATACACACTGCAAACGGAGTATGTGTGAATCTGGTGTAAAAGGCCCCCTCACATACAGCTCATGAAATCAGGCTTGTGCTGTGTGTAAGCTATTGTGCAACAACTGCACGACTGTCAAAACAAAAATGCAGTGCATGATCAAACATTTAGGTGTGATAAATATATATTTTTGAAAAATGTCTAAAAAATGCCCCCCCTCCACCCCTCAAATTAAAAATCCTCTCACAAGAGTCACCTAAGAGGGAAGTTCATTTTCAAAATGAAATTCAGGCCCTGAATAAATGTCTAAAAAATATTGATTGGATCATCAGTGTAAATGATACTACATGATAAAAAGAAGGCTTTAAAAAGATTGGTATCGGTGATCGTATCGGCAGATACTGCTTTCTGTGATCGGAGCACCCCTAACACTAATGAGAATTTTGGGGGAAAATTGTTTTTAAAATAGTCTTAATTTTCTTTTGGTAATTATGTGATTTCTTATTTTTATCTTCTTATTTTTGGGGTGAAATATGACCGAGCCATTTTTATGAGGTTGATCCTTCAGTGATTTTGAAAAAATGGAAGTCATGTAGTGCTGGGCGGTATGACCAAAAATTTATATCTCTGTATTTTTCCAAATTTTACCGGTTTCGTGGTATATGATGGGGGGTGTATATGACCCGGGTGCATGACCGGGTCTTAACCACATTTTCTACTGATTGCGAGAGGAAATACTGCAGTAGATTGACTTAAAATGCCCTATTTTACTGTCATGATGAATGAATATTGTAGAAATATTCCACACTAAATAGTGACTAAACACGACTCATTAATATGTTAACGAGGAGTCATTCTCATTTATAATCGCGACATTGTCTGATAAAATCAACATACATCTACACTAAAGAGCAGCTATGCAGTGGTTTTGGCTATATTACTTTTTTGTCTCATGCAGTGCGCCTGCATCTGAGTAACAAACTAAAAAAAAAACAACAAACAAAAAAAGTGGATAATATTAACAGACAAACTATGCTCCTATTTATAATTCTAAACAGTCAGTTAGCGGCAGGTGCTTGGAAACGCTGTTTTGTACTCATTTACTGACGTACGGCCAGCTGAATGCACTGCTTCTCTGCCGCAGAGAGTCAGACCTCGCTCGCGGGGCAGCACTGGAGACATCTTCCAACTGAACCATAGCTAGGGTTTATCCAGAAAAGTCGCTAGGTTTGTCATTATGTATATTCTATGGAAAAAAAGCTGCTAAAAGGGTCTAAAAGTTGCTGAATATAGTGCTGAAGTTGCGCTCGTGTGTGAGACGCGGGAGCTGATGGCAGCGGGCAGTGTATATTTGTGGCGGTCAGTGTGGATATTGTGGATGAGTTCTTCTGTGTCGTCACGTTCTACAGCTTCAGTGTCAGAACTTTCACGCGTAGTAACACATACAGCTGTGTCCTCACCACAGTGAAAAGAGACCCCTCTCAAACAGTGTTCCGAACGTTGTTTAAATGACATGCATATATTGCGGTAATTTAAAAATTCATATCATGAGAAAAATAAACACCGGTATTCGGTATGAACCGGTATACCGCCCGGCACTAAGGTCATGTTACATTTGATCAGTGAGTTGTGACAGGTCAGCATTGTGTTGAGGGTTTGTGTAATTGTGTCTTATATTGTGGTTGCAGTCTGGGATGTATTTGCTGTACGTGACACAGCGAGTGCTGCCCTGTTGGGAAACCTCCCCAATGAGGCAGCAATGGTGCATCTGCAGGATTTTTGTAAAGACGAGCTTGTCCGGGCTCCTCAAAATCCTCAGGCTGTACGTGAGAGTCAGACACGGGCCTTGTGTGCTGTGATGATGTGCTGGTTTGGAGCTTGCTGCTGTTCTCATGGCCTTGGCTGTTGGCGTTTTAAGACTAAGCTTCAGCATGGTGTGATCTTTTGCCCCCTCCCCTCCATAGATGTAGACGTTTGCTTTCTCTACTTAAATGAGATTAAATCGTGATCTCAATGACTAATTTTAACAGCAAACCAAAGTCTTTAGAGGGGTGTAGATTTGTACAGTACAAACACCATTACGCCTATGGAGAGTCCCTGTAAACCACAAATACCAACGTGTGTGTGTGTGTGTGTGTGTGTGTGTGTGTGTGTGTGTGTGTGTGTGTGTGTGTGTGTGTGTGTGTGTGTGTGTACACACGTTTATGCTAAATTCCCACAAGGATAGTAAAATATTAAGTGATGTTTATCTGAAAGTGTAACAATGCAAACAGGTTTTCTGTAAGGGGTATAGTTAGGGTTGGGTTAGGGGATAGAAAATATTGTTTGGTCAGTATAAACGTAATAGAGGTCTATGGAAAGTCCCCACAATTCACAGAAACAAATGTGTGTGTGATGGTGTGTGTGGTTTGCGTGCAACACTTTCTGCAGACTGAGCTAAAAGTGTTTTGTTTGGTTAATTGTGTGTCACTAAAGTAGATTTATTTCTTTATTTTTCATGTATATGTTTGTTTTATTCTGCCATTCTGAATAAGACCAAAAAGGATGCATGCATAACAAGATTTTTAAGCATAAAACTTCTCTCACTTGCCTTCCTGCCCCCCCTTTATCACACTCAGGTTTGCAGTAATTTCTTTTTCACATCATTGGAATTGCAGCAACTGTGAAATGATCCCACCAAATATTTGTCATTGGATGGATGAATAAATATCAGTGGATGGATAAATATTTGTATCGGTCAGGTGAATAAAGATGGACAAAATAGTCTAAACCAGTGCTTCTCAACTAAAGCAACCTTATTAAACAAAAAAAAAAGTATATTAAACTGAAATTTTACTTTTTTTATTTTATTTTTAACTTTTATTTTTATTACAACAGAAGTATAATTGGAAAACCTTTCGATGTATTCTCAGACAAAGGGGATCAGAAAGGTTGAGAACCACTGGTCTAAACTCACTCATAATTTTTTAACCCAACATTTTAACCACTGAAGGCAAAGGGGCAAATAAGGGGTAGAGAACAATCTACCAGTACTGAATGCCATTTTGCCACAGCAATCATAAGAGCTTGGTCCTTATTGGTCGTTAATGTCCCTGCTGCATGGTGGGACATTACCAACCTATTATTCCTAATAGACTGTCAATCAGAGGCTGAGCTTAAAAGAAAAAATATTGAATGAGCCACTTAAGGGGATCACCCAAAAATTGAACATTCTGTCACTCATGCAGCACAGATGCAGGAGAAATGTATTTGCACAGGATTCATTAGCAGTGAACATGTTTAAAGTTGAATGCATGCAAATGTGAATGCAAAGTTACCTCTAATACTGGGATATTAAACCTGCTTGTTCTATTTCTATTGCCGAGTCAGAGTAGATGTATTTTAGCATGGCTTTTAAGTGAGATACACCAAGAATCGAATTACATTGTGCATTTTTGAATCATGAGGCGGTTGGCAAATATTCAGCCTCATTCCTAGGCCTAATCCTCAAAAAATGCCTTCATTGTCTGTTATGTTTAACACAGTTGTTCATGAGGTACCGGCAAGAATTGCTTCAGTTCCCGCTTGTGTTTTGGAGCTCAGAAGCCCATGTCCCTATTAGGGAACGTCAGCAATTCTGCTGCGTGTTCATAGAAGAGTGTCAGTCCTGCAAGTTTAGAACCAAATGAGGGCAAGTGAATGTTTTTGGGTTAACATTGTGATTAAAAATATTACGTATTTGACTGTAATTTGTGATTGTATTGACAGAGCGAGAACAACCAGTGACTCCTAACTCCATGGCAACCTCAGCAAGAGATCTTCATCCCATAATGCTCTCCCATCCACCCCTGTGTTTTCAGAAGTCGTTTACAGCATGAACTCTTCGAGAAGGTTTCTCCACTCCGAACAACAGCACACACCAGCACTATATCTGTGGATGAAACGCCGTAATATCAAGAGGACAGAGCATCGCCATGGTTTGGATTGGTTTTAATTTCGTTGGACCTATTTTGTCTTTTTTTTTTTATTTTGCTTTTTTTGTTGGAAAACGCAGCAGGATCTGAAGTAGGTCTATGCATTTCTAATGCTGTTCACACATTGTATTTTTAGACAACTTTTTTTCAGAGGCAAAATGAAATGCTCTATTTTTTATATGAAATTACTTGAAATTTCCTATCATATCTACAGGGCTTTATGCTCAAATCCAGTTTGTGAGATTGTTAGATGACGTCTTATGCTGAAGAGTGCTCGCATCGTGTACATAGTGTACCTTATGAGATGTAAAAAAAAAAAAAAAAATTTGATTGTACAAAATGATGAACAGACATTGCATTTGGTTGAGACACAGAACAAACCAGCAGTGTCTGAGTGTTGAAGTCTTACTTTTCTTTATCCAAGAGTAGGATCCATGAATAAAACTGCTATCATTTAGTTTCTGTAACAATGCGTGGTTTCATTCACTTCTTCCAAACAGTCACACATCACATCAGGCTAAAATGATGGCTCATTTAATTGTCTCTGCAGACTAAACTAGTCATACTGTATCATATTAAGACATGTCCGGTTCATAATTCACCCCAAAATAAGACCATGTTTGAGAGCTTTAAGCATTTTTTTGGCTATTTTCATTACAGTTAAGCACATTTACTGTAATACATGCACAGATTTTTTTTTTTTTACAATAACCAACCAATTGTACTACTATGAATAGATTTTATCATGAAAAATAGTTCTTGTTTAGGAGTGAAATGTTCTACTGTTCAAAAATTTGGGGTTGGAAATATTTTTAATGTTTTTGAAATTCTCTTTTGCTCACCAAGGCTACATTTATTTGATTTGAAAAAAAAAAAATTTTTAAATGCATATTGTAAAATGTAATTTATTCCTTTGATGTGATGTGATGTGAAGATTAATTTTCAGTGTCATGTGATACTTCAGAAATCATGCTAATATGCTGATTTGCTGCTCAAAAAACATTTCTGATTATTTTCAATGTTGAAAACAGTTTTTGCGAAAAAAAAAAATTGTTTTATTTTTTTTTCTGGATTTTGGTGGAAGCCTCAATACATTTCTTTCTGGATTATTTGATGAATAGAAAGCGGTTCTAGAGGCAAAGTTGTTATGAATGGAGAGGACTATCAAATTATATGGATTTGGGCTGCGTTTCAGTCCACGTTTTTATGAACTGAACTGAAACATCCTTTGCCCTTGATCACTTAGAATCCGCCATTGAGTTGGTTTATTATTTACATTTTTTCCACTTACAAATGTTTGATGCAACATTCTATATGTAGTCTCTCACAGAAGTGAGTACACCCCTCACATTTTAGTAAATATTTTATTATACCTTTTCATGTGACAACACTGAAGAAATGACACTTTCCTACAATGTAAAGTAGTGAGTGTACAGCTTGTATAACAGTGTAAATTTGCTGTACCCTCAAAATAACTCAGCACACAGTCATTAATGTCTAAACCGCTGGCCACAAAAGTGAGTACACACCTAAGTGAAAATATCCAAATTGGGCCCAAAGTGTCAATATTTTGTGTGGCCACCATTATTTTCCAGCACTGTCTTAACCCTCTTGGGCATGGAGTTCTCCAGAGCTTCACAGGTTGCCACTAGAGTCCTCTTCCACTCCTCCATGACAACATCACAGAGCTGGTGGATGTTAGAGACCTTGCGCTCCTCCACCTTCCGTTTGAGGATGCCCCACAGATGCTCAATAGGGTTTAGGTCTGGAGACATGCTTGGCCAGTCCATCACCTTTACCCTCAGCTTCTTTAGCAAGGCAGTGGTCGTCTTGGAGGTGTGTTTGGGGTCGTTATCATGTTGGAATACTGCCCTGCAGCACAGTCTCCGAAGGGAGGGGATCATGCTCTGCTTCAGTATGTCACAGTACATGTTGGCATTCATGGTCCCCTCAATGAACTGTAGCTCCCCAGTGCCGGCAGCACTCATGCAGCCACAGACCATGACACTCCCACCACCATGCTTGACTGTAGGCAAGACACACTTGTCTTTGTTGCCGCCACACACGCTTGACACCATCTGAACCAAATAAGTTTATCTTGGTCTCATCAGGCCACAGGACATGGTTTCAGTAATCCATGTCCTTAGTCTGCTTGTCTTCAGCAAACTGTTTGCGGGCTTTCTTGTGCATCATCTTTAGAAGAGACTTCCTTCTGGGACGACAGCCACGCAGACCAATTTGATGCAGTGTGCGGCGTATGGTCTGAGCACTGACAGGCTGACCCCCCACCCCTTCAACCTCTGCAGCAGTGCTGGCAGCACTCATACGTCTATTTGCCAAACACAACCTCTGGATATGACGCTGAGCACGTGCACTCAACTTCTTTGGTCGAACATGGCGATGCCTGTTCTGAGTGGAACCTGTCCTGTTAAACCGCTGTATGGTCTTGGCCACCGTTCTGCAGCTCAGTTTCAGGGTCTTGGCAATCTTCTTATAGCCTACGCCATCTTTATGTAGACCAACAATTCTTTTTTTCAGATCCTCAGAGAGTTCTTTGCCATGAGGTGCCATGTTGAACTTCCAGTGACCAGTATGAGAGAGTGAGAGCGATAACACCAAATTTAACACACCTGCTCCCCATTCACACCTGAGACCTTGTAACACTAACGAGTCACATGCCACCGGGGAGAGAAAATGGCTAACTGGGCCCAATTTGGACATTTTCACTTAGGGGTGTACTCACTTTTGTGGCCAGCAGTTTAGACATTAATGGCTGTGTGTTGAATTATTTTGAATGGACAGCAAATTTACACTGTTATACAAGATGTAGACTCACTACTTTACATTGTAGGAAAGTGTCATTTCTTCAGTGTTGTCACATGAAAAGGTATAATAAAATATTTACAAAAATGTGTACTTCTGTGAGAGACTACATATAGAATGTTGCATCAAACTAATTTGTAAGGGGAAAAAATGTAAATAATAAACCAACTCCATGGCGGATTCTAAGTGATCAAGGGCAAAGGATGTTTCAGTTCAGTTCATAAAAACGTGGACTGAAACGCAGCCCAAATCAATATAATTTGATATGAATGAGGAGGACTAACAACTTTGTAAAATATTTACAAAAATGTGAGGGGTGTACTCACTTCTGTGAGATACTGTATTATAAGTATGCTTGGGTGATGGTAAATGTTCAAAAAAATAGTTTATATATTATAGAGTTGTTTGGGGATCTGCGGTGATGTCATAATTGTGTTGCATTGTGGTCTATGGAGCGGCCTGAAGTGTGCATATGAAGTAGACTCGCTCCCTCGGTCAAGGGTCTGTCTGTATAAACTTCCCTCGTCCACTTCATGAAGTGGAACGCACTTCAAAATGGCAGCAGGGATTCCACCGAGGGGAAGTGCGCGAGTGCGTGTCTAAAAGTGGAGTGGAACGCAACAATTGTGTGCATGTGGGAAAGTCCACACAATATACAATAGTTTGTGCCCTTGAAAAATGCATCACCCCGCCACCCCAGGAGCCATTTTCTTTCAAATTTCTCACAGACTTTAAGGCCGTGAGTCAAACAGGCCCACTGAGTTTATAGCCATGTTAGTAAAAGTGATCCTGCCCCTTTCGAATGTTTTGGTGTCCCTTTGCGACGGCGAGTCAAAAGTTCAACTCTTTTTATAATTATTGAAGTACACTCTCCAGAGAATCTCTCTGCACTGGTTTGGTTCTGATCAGGCGTGAAAAACCTAGGACTCGTTTGCAAAAGTAGGTTTAAAAAAATAATTAAAAAATACAAAATACGTGAAAATTTCACCCTTGAGACTGCAAGTAACAGCTTAGGAGTTATGAGTGATTTCGTACTTTTGATCGATGTAGTGCCCCCGTCAGGCCAATTGGGACGAGCCTTGGTCACGTTGTAGACGGTGTGAGTACTACCATCCCTCCAAGTTTCAAGTCTCTACGACTTACGGTTTGGTCTGCCTGATCAGTTTTAGGTGGAGATTGCTGATCCTTGGCCATTCTAACAAGCTACATGCTTGTACCCCTAAAAATCTTACTAACCCCAAAAGGTGGTATATGATGTGGACATTTTTTGGTTGTTTTTGTTTGATTACTTTATTTCATTTGTGTCACTCTGTGCTGTGAAGATTTCAGACAGCCATGATGGGACATGACTTGACACTGCTAACATGGTAATTTTTGGTGCACCAACAATGGGAAAAAATGGCCAAACTATGCAGAAGGGGCTTTTAATGTTTTCACTTTCTTCCCACAAGAACGTCACACACAACTGGTCCCAGCAGGTTCAGAGCTACGTCACATTACAAGAAGTGCTACTCTGCTGGGAAAGTCAGATGGCAAAGTGCCAGAGCCGTTCTGTCATCCACCGCTGGAGAGAGATGAAAACTGAACCATCAGAATGACTAGCATTATAAAGAAAAAAATGACACAGGACACATGATTTGGCAAAAATAATACTACAGCTTATTATTTCTGTACTATTTCACTTATTTACAAGCAAAATGTGTATTTAGCGCTTTGTGCAGTTTGACCACTTAACCATCAGTCCATCAGTGATTTCTCTGGTTCATGTTTAAAACGGTCACAACCTGCAGAGTTGCATCAGGCATATCCATATGCAAGCGTGATGTTTCAGCCATGCTTCAAAAGAGAAGAGGTGGGATACCGCTGCCAAACAGCAGCCTCCACGAGGGAGGAACCCGCCACTGCACCGAACCCTGCGTCTGAGAGAAAACATAATGAAAAACAACAACGTTCAGTCTAGACAGAAAAAAACCTTCACTTCTGAAATTCTGTAACCACATACTTCTAAGGTAATGTGCCATTCTGGACAACCAGTTTTGAAAGCTCAGTTTCAAATTATTCATATTCACTGCTTTTTCTGACACTTACAGGTTTTTCCAGCAGATGGAGCCAGTCGTTGAGATGGTTAACGAGAGCAAACGCATCAGGGATGTTGTCTCCTTCTGAGCAGAAGATCAGCATTACTGCCATAGAGATGTCCTCTGTGCAGCTGACCAGACAAAAAAAAAAACTCCATTGGCCGGATTCACAATTATAGATTAGATGGAATTGTTTGATTTATGCTGGTTTTTACCAGTCTGTGTAAAAGGCTTTGGTCACTCCTCCTCCGGGAATGTAGAGCCGCTGCTCTGAGTCAGAGATCCCGGGAAATGCACTGATCCTCTCCATCTCCCTCCAGCCCAGCTCCTCCACCCTCTGAGCCGCCTCCTTCTGCAGAGATGGGGTCAGCAGGTACCGCAGAGGAGTGCTGCGCAAACAAAAGATCAGCAAACAATAACATTTGAATACTAGGAACCTGTGTTGGGGAAAGTTACTTTTTAAAAGTAATGCATTGGAATATTGCGTTACTCCCTAAAACAAATAAATGAAATAAAAACTAATTGCATTACTTAGTTATGCTTTATGAAAAGTAATGCGTTACATTACTTTTGCGTTACTTTTTGTCCCCTGGGCTGGGCTTATTGATTTGTTTTTTTATAAAAAAATAAAATAAAAAAATTATTTTTGGCAACTGTAAAGGTCCTTTTTACACCTAAAGTGAAATTACTAAACCTCAGTCTGAAGGAAGTGGCTCTTCACCTCACTCCAAATTTCACCAGAGAGGTGCCAGTGAATAAATGGGAAAACAAAGTAATTTGCATTACTCATTTGAAAAAGTAACTCTGATATTTAGTTGTAAATTTAAAAGTAATGCATTACTTTACTAGTTACTTCAAAAAAGTAATCTAATTATGTAATGCGTTACCCCCAACACTGCTAGTAACACTAAAATATTCCAACCATTGGGTATTGGGTGATTTCTAGTGGACATATGAAGTTCTTCTGAAGTTCACACAGGTGTCCTAGCAGAGGAACCACCGGTGCAAAGAATCACATCAGTTATCAACGTCATCCACTAAGGTTTGGAAGTGGCACAATACTTTTTGATTAGTATATTTATTTTTTTTTACATTAAATGTATCGATTGAAAAATGTGCTACCCACTGGCATTCATCCAATATCATGTGTGGCTTACGTGTCCAAACACTTTTGTATAGTAGAAATACATGGCATTTATTTGCATGTATATTCTATCTTCTCTGTCCTCAGTATTGATTACCCATCAAGCTGTTGGTCATCTCTGTGATACGCGTGACTGCTGGACAGCAGCACACTCCTGAGGAATCCACTGCTCTTGATCCAGGAAACCATCAGCTTTCGGAATGATCTGACCTTCGTCTAAGAACAACAGTAATTAGCAAAGAGTCATGTGCAACTGAAATTAAGAAACTGTTTAAGTGGCCAACTGATATAACGGCTGACATTTGGATTTTTTTTAAATAATCATCGCAGCATAAGCATCAGAAGCAGCTTTTATTTTGACAGCACCAAAAAATGAAAAGGAGCTCTGGTTGTCAATCGCCATTAGTTTTTATTTTTTGTTTAGCCATTCTGTCTAATAAATTATTAGAAAGAAGTGTTATTGAGTAAATGGTATATGAAAAATAGTGCTGTCATATGATTAATTGCATCCAAAATAAATTTTTGTTTATATAATGTGTGAACTGTATATTTATGTATATATATATATATATATATATATATACACACACACATGCATGTATATATTTAAGAAAAATAAGTCATTTATATTTTAAATATATATAATTATATGAATATATACGTGTAAATATTTTCTAAATATATATTGTATGCGTGTATATACATAATAAATATACACAGTACACAGATTATGTAAGCAAAAACTTTTATGTTGGATGCAATTAATCGTTTGACAATACTAATGAAGTATTACAAGTATTTTTCATATTGATTCATTTTCAAAATCAAATTAAAATTAACTTCAGTAAATATTATGTTTAAAAAAATGAATTGCAGCATGTGTTAATTACTATCTTTAAATTAAATTGTCTGATATCATGTTTATCGCCTTTATATCAGCCACCCGAGATGGGGGTTTTCAAACTGGGGACCAGGGACGGAGGAAAAAATGATAGAAAAACATAAATATAAAAATATAAATTAATACTAAATACGATTAACTACATCCAATTAATCACCATTAAAATGGTTTAAATAAAAAATAAATGTGTAACTTTGATTAAAACAAATAATTGATTCAAATAATTAATAGAATTTGATCAAATAAAATACATTTAAATTAATTAACATAAATTTGATTTAAACAACACATCTAACAGTAAAGTACTATAGCGATATATATATATATATATATTCAAATAATATTTTACACATGCTTATATTATAATATTAATATTAATGTTTCATAGTATTAACGGGGTCTTTACATGAAAAAATATATAGCTGCCTTTTAAATTTTAGGATGGGGATGAACATATTTGGGGGTTCATGGCATCTAAAGTATTGAAACCCCTGCTCTAAGATATAAATAAGTCCATTTCGGTCGACCTCTACACTCTTAAAAACAGAAAGGTGCTTCACGATGCTATAGAAGAACTTGTCTAAATGGTTCCATAAAGAACCTTTAACATCTGCAGAAGGTTCTTCAGATTATAAAAAGGTAAGAAAGAGATGGTTCTTCATGGAACCAAAAATGGTTGTTCTATATCATTGCCGTGAAGAATCTTTGAAGCACTTTTATTTTTAAGAGAGTACATTTTTACTTCAGATCCATGAATGCGCATGACTGACCTGAATGATGGGTGTCCTGATCTGCAGCACAGCCAGCTTTAAGTCACTGTGAGAGTACACTGCACAAACACACATTCATACACAGCATCAGCTACTGTACATGCAAGAACAGCTCATCCTCATGGATAATTGACGGTTAAAGCAGCAGTGTTACCCTCCGCGCTGGTGCTGAGCTGGGCGGCGTCCGTGTAGGGGTTGTTCCCAGCCATAGGAGTGAGGCAGTCTGTGTGGAAGTACCCCACTCGGGGCATATTCAGTGTTGAGATGAGGAGATCCACGGCGAGCTGCCCCACATTTCCAACGGACACTGCAGGCTAAACAATCACAAGCGGCTCTAACTGTAGCATGTGTTTGTGTCATGATATACTAATGGCGACAAATAACTCACTTACCATTATCAGAGTAAAACCTTTAAACGAAGGCACAGCATCCCCCGACGCAATGAACATTTTTAAGACGGTTTATGTCGGATTTAAAAAGTAAATGTAGATGAATTGCAGTGGATCCGTAGTGATTTTTACTTTCAATTTCCTGCGCTGTGGGAAGAGGACCTGACGTTACTGCGTCACGCCTCACCGGGGCACCCTAATGCCTGACCAAAAACAATCAAAACTGTTAATTTGTGATTTCTGCATTAATTTGTTAATCAGAAGCAAAGCATGGTAGCATATATAAAGATAACATTATCTTTATCAAACCTTAAATGACCTTAATGTGGCCGTTACAAACAGTAATTTATTGTGATAGATAAGTGTCAAAATAAAAGCCCTCTCGCAAGCAAATTTAACGCTTTAAGATAACAATAATAATAATAATATAAAGTTAACATTACGTTATTATTATTGATGTACACTTTACGATTTGTAACACTTTGTGATTTTCTTTTCAAATGTATTTAAATACACTTAGGCTAAATACCAATATGCTAAAATAGTGCTAGTCATTTTGTTGAAATAACCTTGCCAAAAACAAGCAAACAAAAAGTCATAGGAAAATAGCTTCATTAGAAACTCACTGCTAAAGAAAGATCAGTGCATTGATTACATGGCCACAAGATGATGCTAGACTCTTAGTCTCTGGACTCTTAGTCTTTTCAGTGCGATGCTGAACCGTTGGCATCCTAAACTCATAAAAACAGCAGAGAAGTAATATATTATTACAAGAATATATATATATAATCACAGTAAACTCAATATAAATATCAGACTGAATATGATACTCGTGACAGTACAATTATCTCTGAGGCAGCGGCTGTGAAACTATAAAGTGACTGTGACTTGTGTTTTCTGCAGGGTTATTCAGAAATATGGTGTTTCACAAATGACAATGCAAGAAATCAATACGCTCATCAGCCTCAGCCAAAGGCTCTCCGAAAGCTCTCAGTCAGCAGAGGAATATAATATCTACAAGCCAAACACTATGAAATGTTTCTTCAAATGAAACTGTTTGTGAAAGTCTTATCATACATTTAATATTGATGTTTTTATATTAATGCTTTACCTAGTATTTTGCAGTTATTTTAGTATCATTGAAATACTATTATTGTTATATATTATAGTTTTTTTAAGATTTTTAATTACTTTTTTTTTTATATTTTCTTTTTTCAGTTTCAGTAATTTCAGTGTGTTTTGCTGTTTTTATTAGATATTGTTTTTTTATCCATTTTTGTTTCAGGCTTAGTCTTAGTTATTTTAGTAGGCTTACATCAAGTTAAAATAAATGAAAGTATTGTTTTGTCAGCTAAAATTGTATTGTAGTCAGTATTTTATATTTTTAAGATTTTTAACATTAATATTTATTTATTTTTAACATTATCATTTTAATGTTAAAATAAATAAATCTTAATGTGAAATTTAAAAAATAATAATAATATATATATATATATATATATATATATATATATATATATATATATATATATAAAACATTAACTACATAAAAACTAGCTGTTTTATGGTTTTAGTTTAAGTATTATTTGTTTATTTATTTAGTTTTTATTTAATTTATTTTGGAAAGTTGTACCAATCGACACAAATCTACAGTCATGGCCAAAAATATTGTCACCCTTGGTAAATATGATCAAAAAAGGCTGTGAAAATAAATCTGCATTGTTAATCCTTTTGATCTTTTATTTAAAAAAATTCACAAAAATCTAACCTTTCGTTGGATAATAAGAATTTAAAATGGGGGGAAATATCATTATGAAATAAATGTTTTTCTTAAATACACGTTGGACACAACTATTGGCACCCTAGAAATTCTTATGAGTAAAATATCTCTGAAGTATATTCCCATTCATATTCACAATTTTGAGCACTCCAGCGTGATTATGAACATGAAATTATCCAGCCATGGCTTCCTGTTTCACAGAAACATAAATAGGAGGGAAAACAAAGGCCAAATTCCCTTAATCATCCATCACAATGAGAAAAACCAAAGAATATATTTATGATGTGCAGCAAAAGATAATTGAGCTTCACAAATTAGTGAAGTGGCTTTAAGAAAAGAGCTAGAGCAGTGAAAATTCCCATTTCCACCATCAGGGAAATAATTAAGAATTTCCAATCAACATAAAATGTTACGAAACTGCCTGGAAGAGGACGTGTGTCTATATTGTCCTAATGCACGGTGAGAAGGAGAGTTTGAGTGGCTGAAGACTCTCCAAGGATCACAGCTGGAGAATTGCAGAAAATAGTTGAGTCTCGGGGTCAAAAACCTTAAAAAAAAAAAATTGTCAAACAGCACCTACATCACCACATGTTGTTTGGGAGGCTCATCCAAAAACAAACTCCAGCATATTCAGTTATCAGACACAACTGGAACTTCAAATGGGACTGGCTTCTATGATCAGATGAAAGTAAAAAATGAGCTTTTTAGCAGCAAACACTCAAGAGTGGTTTAGTGAACACGGATAAAAAGTACCCCATGTGTACAATGAAATATACTGCTGTATTTTTGATGTTGTGGGCCTATATTTCTGCTGGAGGTCCTGGACATCTTGTTTAGACACACGGCATCATGGATTCTATCAAATACCAACAGATAAAAAATCAATAAGTGACTGACTCTGTTAGAAATCTTATAATGGGCCATGTTTGGATCTTCCAACCGTACAATAATCCAAACACAAACCTCAAAACCAACACAAAAATGGGTGACTGAGCACAAAACCAAGCTTCTGCTGGCCATTCCAGTCCTCTGACCTGAACCCTGTAGAACATGAGTGAACTGAAGAGAAGAAGCACC
Organism: Onychostoma macrolepis; assembly: GCF_012432095.1. Taxonomy (NCBI): domain Eukaryota; kingdom Metazoa; phylum Chordata; class Actinopteri; order Cypriniformes; family Cyprinidae; genus Onychostoma; species Onychostoma macrolepis. The sequence continues at coordinate 5,821,981 of NC_081173.1, forward strand.
AACATGGAGCTGGGAATCTAAAGGGTCTGGAGTGATTCTGGATGAAGGAATGGTCTCTGATCTCTTGTCAGGTGTTCTCTAACCTCATCAGGCATTATAGGAGAACATTTAGAGCTGTTAAACTAGCAAATGGAGGTTTTAAAAAGTATTGAATAAAAGGGTGCTGTTAATTGTGGCCAATGTGTATTAGAGAAAAACATTTATTTCATAATGATATTTCCCCCATTTTAAATTCTTATTATCCAATGAAAGGTTAGATTTTTGTGATTTTTTTAAATAAAAGATCAAAAGGATTAACAATGCAGATTAATTTCCACAGCCTTCTTTGATCATATTTACAAAGGGTGCCAATATTTTTGGCCATGACTGTATGAGTTTCATAAAGATTGGTTTCCCACAAGGCAATTTGTTTATTAAAAGCAAAGATGTTTTTTAGGATGTGAAATGGTACTGTATCTCCAAGGGTCATGAGCATTAGAGCTGATTATTTGCCAGTTAACCTCATATTGGGTCACCAGCATCATTGATTGTAGTCCAATTCTGGATCAGAGTCACGCTACAAACATTCATTCTCACAAATATTCAGTTTAGTGATTTAATATTCTCTGCTTGTGCATTTGCATTCAGAGTCTGCTGCTGTCCTAGAGAGAGAGAGAGAGAGCGTGTGCGTTTGCGTGTGTGTGTGTGTGTGTGTGTGTGTGTGTGTGTGTGTGTGTACCTGTTTTTCTATTCAGGTGGGGACTTAAACCTGAATACACGCAGACTCATGGGGACTCGTGTCACGGTGGAGGCCTAAATTGAGTTTTTTGAAAATCCTGTAAGGGGTAGGTTTAGGTGTAGGGTTGGTGTAGGGCAATAGAATATACGGTCTGTACAGTAGAAAAAGCATTACGCCACAAGGATAGCAAACCAGACACGTGTGTGTGTGTGTGTGTGTGTGTGTGTGTGTGTGTGTGTGTGTGTGTGTGTGTGCGTGCGTGCATGCGTGCGCGTTTTTGTGACAAATGAGGACATAAATTTGTATAATTACAAGAGTATGACAGGTATTACAAGGAGAAGATGACTTTTCAGGACATTACCCCATGTCCCCACTTTTCAAAACGCTTCACACAGAATGGAGTGTATTGAAAATCTGAAATAGCAGAAAGTTTTCTGTAAGGGGTAGGTTTAGCTGTAGGGTTGGTGTAGGGCAATAGCACATACAGTATAAAAACCATTACGACTATGGGATGTCCCCACTTTTCACAAAAACAAACATATGTGCGTGTGTGTGTGTGTGTGTCTCTTCGCCTGAAGAAGGATCAAAGGGACTTTAGCAGCCAGACTTCACCTGTGTACTATCTATAGAGCATTAGATAATGACCTGAGTTCAGAGGTAAGAACAAAACCCCTCTGTTCACATGCACCAGTGCTGTAACGCCACATTTGATTATTTCATTACATCAAAGTCACAATGTACCAACACAATAATTCAATCAATGTTTACAGACCACAAACACACACATCCAAATAATTTCTGCTGTAATATGTCAGAAATGTAAATGAAATGTAAATTTTCATTCATACAGTGAAATATAATCATATCATATCTGCACAATAAGTTGAATGGGGTTGTTGAAATGAGAGTGGAAATTATGAAAACTTGATATCCAGCTGTGGAAAATTTAATGAAATTACTCATTACATTTACATTCAAAATCTTTCTTTTTTCCATCCTTTTTATTTCCCTAGACAGACAAATTCTACTAAAAGTTTAGTACATTTAAAATAAATATTATGTCTATTCAAAAGAAAAAATCAAATTACACTATTGTTAAAATTATAATCAAGTACTTTATGTGATTTAGCATGTTAGTCAACACATTAGAATAAGTGTACTTATTGAATACATGACAAAAGATTATTAAAACAATGATTCAAAACTCTAAATTAAAACTTTTAATTTGACATTAGTACAAAGTGCAGTTTTTTTAATTCTACTTCATAATCATGAAAGTGTCTCCCTTGAAGAAACTTAATTGGCTTTTTATGTCATTAAAACTATATATTATTACTAAGGTTTGAAGTAGCCTTGACTACATATGCACACAGAGGCCAAGATGTGTTTCTAACAGCTCCACCTATCCAGTGTTGGGGGTAACGCATTACAAATAACGTGAGTTACGTAATCAGGTTACTTTTTCCAAGTAACTAGTAAAGTAATGCATTACTTTTTAATTTACAAGAAAATATCTGAGTTACTTTTTCAAAAAAGTAACGCCAATACTTTGTTTTCCCATTTATTGACTGACAAGTCTCCTGTTCCCATATTGGGAGAAATCGGAAATACAGAGGCGTTGTGTGCGCTGTGTGAACATGATGTTACTGTAGTTCAAGACTAAATGTGAATGTGCATTAATTCATCCCACTCGCAAAAAAAAAACTGATTTAGGATTCATCAGAATGAATTAAAACAGTGAAATGCAAACTCAGAATATGAGGCAAACCTTATTAATTAATTAAACCTAAATAATTAAATATGTTAAATAACACAAATGTATCTAATCTCATTTTATTAACCAATGTCTTTTCTGCTGACCTTTGATGATCCAGTTCAACTATAATAAGCAAAAATGACTTTAGATAAACTAAAAATTGTACTTCATTGTTTAGTTTTTTTTATTGCTAAAAAGTAACACGAAAGTAACGCAAAAGTAATGTAACGCATTACTTTCCATAAAAAGTAACCAAGTAACGTAATTAGTTACTTTTTTAGGGAGTAACGCAATATTGTAATGCATTACTTTTAAAAGTAACTTTCCCTAACACTGCACCTGTCTGCACACACACACACACACACACACACACACACACACACACCTGCAAGCATCACTAAGGTCACTCAACCTAATCCTGCACACTTGTGAGCACTTTTCTTTCTTTTTTTTGGCAGCTTCTTGCTGTCTCTGGCTATCAGCCTAACTCTCAGCATGCAGCAGCAGTGACCTTCGACTGCAGGGCATTGTTCTTTTAACTGAATCACCTTATTTCTGCATTTGGCTCAAACGTGTGATCTTGAACAGAGCTGCATTTGTGAGAATTACATAATGAGGCATTAGAGATGTGATCAGACATCTTGAAACTACATTTGGTAATTTTCTGATAATGTGGGGTTTTGCTTTCACAGAAATTTGCCACCGCGATGCTAGATTGTTGTGAATATGAGCCAGGACATGCAGTTACTCGAGTGCTCTTTTGTGGGTTGGTTGCCATATGGTTTCATAAAGAGTGCATTAGTGTTTGCTCACTTTTTCAGTGGCCTTGCTTTAGAAGTATTTGTCCCATAGAGATCTTTATTGCAGAGTTTTTGGACCAAACTAAGTTTAATCACGCAACACAATGTGATTTGCTTGTTTCGTTACTCTGACTGGTGGATATTTCTCTCATAAAGCAGTTTTTCAGTTAAACATGATTATTTTAAGAATAAGTTGAAATAATGTAAATGGAAGGCTTCAACAAAAGCATATACCATCATTTAACAACCTCACAGCTCACAACATGTCTGTCTTTAACATATTACAAGTTATCATTAGCAAGTTACCAATTCGCCTATGGAGAAAATGAATGTGATTTTTACTTCTGTTGCACTCTAATGGTCCAGGTTAAAAGAGGCTGCATGTTTCTAGGGCTCAGGTCTCTTCTTTAATGTAAGTCTATGGGATTTTTTTATTCATTTTAGTCCAATTGATTTAGGTACTGAAGAAGGTCATGTTGTGACCAAAATGTTTGCTTTTTCCCCGGTAAAGATGTGGGATTTTTTTCTCCATTGTGTGTGGGCATTTTTTGAAAATGTTTACTTATTTGGATTATTATGGTTTAGGCACTAGTGCTTATGTGGACTTTTCAGGTGTGGCAAGTTTTTGGTGATAGCTTCAGACCAACTGCTTAGAAAGACAATAGCACAAATCTTCTCGGTAGGCCACATGATTTGAGGTATCATTCCTGTTTCTAGCATGTTCCACTTTGCTACTTTTGACTTTAATAAAGTCCTGCAGTAATGCATTTTTGAAGGCCATCCTGAAAGTTCACATCACCTTCAACAAAAACTCAATTTTCCATTGGCTTTTGGATTATTGCAAAAAAAAAAAAGTGCTGTGAGGTTTATGATTCTTACACATTTTGTTCATCATGATAATCTTCACTTATGAGCACAACTTTTCCCAAGCCTAAATATAATCGTCAGAAGTAAAAAGTTAAGCATACCTTATAAATAATCTACACCATACTGATATGACTTCGTTCACACCTTTACGCTTCTGACAACTCTTTCAGTCTTTATTTAACAACATTTCCTCTGAAGGTTTGCAGATGTGTGATTAGAAACACAATGAGTCTGTGAAAGCGACTAGTGATCAGATGAGTTTATCTGTTCAGTGCGAGGATGTTTAATGTCCTCGACGACCTTTGTAGTCCCGTTTAGACACTTGTTATCAACCACTTTTTTCAAGACAAGTAAATGCTTTAAAAAAATCACAAGGGATATTACTGATGTATTTTGTCCCATAGGATAAAACATGAAAATATCTTGAGCTTGTGTTCACCAAAGACCCTTATTACAAACATTTAACCAAAAACCCATTCAAAAAACCCTCTGACTTTGGCACCATCCCTACAGCACTCTGTTTACTGTAGACTAGGCTTATATTTGTAGCCTAGATGTAATATTTAGGAACCGCTGACCATCTATAAATGAAAACCACATTCTGAGTTCATTGTGATGTTAAGTTTGATATTAAGAGGAAATCACCTTTTTGCTGACATTGCAAAACTCACATGAACTGAAGTCTTCCAATGTGTTCACAGGATAAACCCTCTAAAGCCTTGTCTTTGGAGCAAAGTGAGTAAAGGACAAACCTGCACACACACACACACAGAGAGAGAGAGCAATGACAGCAGGAGAGTAGCCTGGACTACTCTTCACCTCTGACTGAAATAGCAGCTCCTCCAGAGCATGCCTGTGGGGTGTAAGCGGACTGTTAGGTAACAGATAATCATTGAGAGCTCTACCCTCCCATACAGCTCTCATTATCCATGCTAAAGCTGACGTTATCTAAAGATAAGAGCCCGTGGCTGTGCATGGACCGGCTGATGGAGCTACGGCTCAGAGCCAGCCGGTGCCCCAACATTACAGGATAGACAAGGCCAGTTTTTATCCAGCAAATATCATCCTGTTAGCTGGAGAACCATCTTCTCATATGAAATAAAAATCACAAATGAGATCTCTAAAGTATCTACCGAGCCATGAGATTAAATACAGATCAAATGGAGACTTCTGCCTCCAAAAACAGTTCTCACTTTTTTCTCCCTTTAGCGTTGAGTAGAGTTGCAACTGAGACCTACTGTTTTTTTCCCCTAACTTTATTTGTGTCTTTTCTAGAGTTTCATACAGATATCTCAGTATGAACTCAAACATTTTTCATCAAAGACCAGAAGTTCTAGGTTTTTCTCCTGAGAAAAAGACCTTGGTAATCTCATATGTTTCGCCTCTTGAGTTTCAAAAGATCTCAACAGTGTATCAAATGGGGCTCAATATGACCCCAAACAGATGTAATGAAAGTCAAATAGAGATTATTGCGCAAGTCTTTCACTTCTTGGTTTTTACTCCTGAGAAAAAGACCTTTGAAATCTCATATTCTCTCTAAAGGTTCATAATCATAAGAGATCTCAACAGACACCAAAAATCTGCAATAAGAGTCCTCAGATATTTCTCATCAAATTCTTTGTCTTGTCAAAGTTTTCTGCTTCTCAGGCTTTTTCCCTGAAAAAAGAAACTATGAGGAGAAAAGTTGTCTCCTCTAGAGTTTCATAAGTCTCAACAATGTCTCAAATGGGGCTCAGATTTGTGGTGATTTTAATGCTGTTTTAAATCCTGCACTGGATAAATCTCACACTGATACTACAGCTAACCCATCCTCTAAGTTATTGAATAAATTTATCACTGAACCTAATGTAATCGATCTTTGGAGAATCCAGAATACTACATCTAAGGACTTCACTTTTTTCTCTAAAAAGGGTGGAGCGTCTGATGGGAGGACCTATAGGAATTTTGTAACAACACACCCTTATGGCACAACTTAAATTTTTTATGTTGAAATTGGCCATTTGTCCAGCCCTCTTGGTCTACATTAGGCAGAAACACATCCGGTGACTTATATGATAACCAGGGACTCTGCTCACTTCAAGAACTAAGTTTTGTTTACCAGCATCATCATATTTTGTCTTTTTTCAGTTTCGTTCTGCTCTCAAGGCCTATGGAGTTCCCTGGGCATCCCCTATTTCCTCTCATCCTATGTGGGATTGGATCGCACCACCCTCTGGTCGGCCATCTGTTTCTTTAATATATAGTAAACTTAATGATCACACTGCAAAGTCTCTTTCTATTAAATCTATCTGGAATCGTGAATTAACAGATTTTGATTTATCGGTCGACTGGGAGAGGCTGTGGTCTTATCTAATTTTAACTTCTAAAAACTTGACTCATCGTCTTATCCATTTCAAAGTCATCCATAGAGCATACATAACCCCTAGCAAGAGGTTAAAAATGAAACTGCAATCAACCTATAACTGTCATATCTGTAGCATTGTATCAGCAGGTACTTTTCTCCTCATGTTTTGGGAATGTCCAATTGTCAATCTATGGACTCATGTGAATTCTGTTTTGTTCTTTTTACTACAAATTGAAATTGTTGATGGTGTGTCTGTTGTTTCCCCCTCCCTGTTGTTTGTTTGAGTGGATGTTGTTTTGTTGATTTGAAAAAAAAAAAAAAAAAAAAATGGGGCTCAGATTTGTCAAGTCACAGAAGTCTGCAATCAAAATGCAGAGACCTCAATATGAACTCAGTATGTCTTGTCAAATTGTTCCAAGTTCAAAAGATTTATTTAAACCCAGCAAGGCAAAAAAACAAAACTAAGATCTCTTAGTATCTCAGATTTTTCTCCCAGACAGCAATTAGATGCAATGGAGATCAAGTGGAGACTATTGTGCAAGTCTTCTGCTTCTCATCCTCTTCCCCTGAAAAAAAGAGGCCAGTAATCTTATGTCTCCTCTAGAGTTTCATAACAGATCTCAGCAAGGTCTCAAATGGGGCTCAGATTTGTCTTGACACCAAAGTCCGCAATCAAAAGTCAAAGACCTCAATATGAAGTCAAATGACTTTTCTAAATCATTCAAACAAATCAGATATTTTTTAGTTTCTCATTTTGTTTCTCTTAGACAGCAAAGAGATGCAATGGAGATCAAATTTTGCTTACAATAAGCCTCCTGTTTCTCAGATTTTTGTGCCAACTCTGAACATTGTGCCAAGAAAGTCTGTCATGCAACAATTTCATTATAATTTCATTATAATTTCAACTATTTCTCATTATATTCTTCATAATTTCAAACATCAAAGCTGATACTCAAATGAAACAACAGAAGGCAATGATTAAGTCTCCTGATCTATGAAAGAGCATCCTCTGAGCAATACAATCCTCTTCCATATATCAGCACCAGGATATGATCATGCACATCAACATAGCGCTGGTTATGCCAGTTTTATGATATATTATGTTTCACAGATTGCGAATGCAAATCACACTGCGGATGTCTGCGTGAGATGCTATCGGCTGTATTTTGCATGCGCACCCCGTGTTTTGTTATAATGCATTGAGGGTGTGATTCGAGTGCCATGCAGATAAATGACTCAGCAAGTAGCATTAAAAAGTATCTGTACATTAAGACTAATGAGAGAAGGCTTTGACTTCCCTTTAATCAGCTTAAGTAAAGCATGGCCTCCAATGTGAGGGATGTCTGCTCTTAACGCTAACCCTCTCCTCCTGTCCTGTGCATCGCAATGTGATCATGACAACAAAGTCCTTGCAGAACAAAATGTGCATTTTTTCTTGAAAACCACACACATACACGATATCATAAATGCAACAAGTGTATGTGTTTCTGCATGAAATAGCTCTATAATTCTTCATATGTATGCATATATATTGAGCATTTTTATGTGTATCTCAATCATATATATTATATATACATACAAACATACACACACACACACACACACACACACACATATATATATATATATACAAGAGTTCAGATGCAACTCTAAATGCCATCTAAAATTTTCATTTAAAATTAGCATTTTTATCAGGTTCAGCAATTTTACTCTCATGGCAATGTATAGGTCCTTTTCTATGCAATTAAAGTGACACAACTGAACATAAATATAGGAGCCTGAGAAAAATGATCATTTTAGAAGAAAATTTCAGATGGCACTTACAGGCTTTTGCATCTGAACTCTTCATATATGTATATATATATATATATATATGTATATATATTCCTTTGGTTCCTTTATATTATTTTACTTTTATCTATATAGTTCTGACTTTTTAGTACTCAAGGAGTGACAGCAAGAGTCAATACTGAGTTCTTGTTGCCAGGGCAACGGTGGCTCTCATAGGCTTTTTAGGCAGGTCATGTGACCAGCAGCTTTGACGTCACTGTGGGAGGCAGTTTGGTGCTCTGAACTAAGCTGCGGGTGAGTCTTGTGGAGTTTCTCGTTGGAGCTGCTGGTTGCATCAAAGCTTGTTCCTGATACCTGTAGCTGCATATCAGCACTGAGGCCACACAACGCCTCTTCCCTGCCGAGCTCCCCGGGTTATGGCCATCTAAAATCTCACGGCACAGCACCAGAACAACCACCTGAGGTGAGTTCTGTCATTTTTGTGCATGTTTTGCTGTTTTTCTTGCAGGTGAAGTCTGGTATATGCTGGCTGTGCACTGATGCACTGTCAGTGGATGTGAAATTGAAAGGAGACAGCCGAGTTTTTCGGTATCCTGTGAGGTTTGGATGAAAGGAATCAAGCTGTTGCTTGAACGTGAACAAGATGCAACTATATGAACTGTTAGGATAAGGACATCTCTGTGTGGAGAATGAAGGTTCAGTTTTATCCCATCTTTATCCAACCTGGAACTGACAAGAGTGCCAAAAAGCAGACCAGAGTGGATTTCAGATCATTTGGCTTTGGATAAATCCTGGAACATAAGGCTTAGAGGAGGGACACTGCCTGATTTCACAAGAGGAACATCTGATCATCTGAACAAGCCCAGATCTGAGTTCTGAGCTACATCGCATGCACTTTAAAGTGCCATGTTGACAGTATACATACTACAGTTTTTTAGAGAGATAGCTTGGACACTTACACTGGGGGAAAGAATGGTGTAGAAGCAATTTTCACTCAGAAATTGCTAGTAAATTATACAATTAATTACATTGAATTTGCATGCAGTTTTCAAGTCTAAAGTAGTGTTTTTTTCTTTGTAAAACATACTCTAATAATATTAGTTTTATTTACAACTTTGAAAAAAAACAACATAAAAAGTCTAACTGGTCGCCAAATTCTTCACATTTTTGAATCCCCCTTCAGCTTTTTGCTTGAGTTCACTTCAGTAAGTACAAAAAGTCCATGTAATTAACATAAGCTCATCAATTATCATTTAAAGCACCTAAAAAAAACATTAGACTATGTCTGTGCAAACATTTTAATGGCTCACACTTTATTTTAACATCCAATTCTCGCTATTAACAAACCATTAACTGTGACTTTTGCCTCAGTAAACTCCTAATTTGCTGCTTAGTAATAGTTAGTAAGGTAGTTGTTAAGGTTAGGTATTGGGTAAGGGATATAGAATATGGTCGTGCAGAATATGTGCTTCATATGTTATTAATTGGCATGCTAATAAACAACTAGTTAATAGTGAGAATTGGTCCCTATGCTGAAGTGTTTTAATGCATGTGCAAAGTCACACTCCAGTTATAACAACTCTATTGTTTCAAAGTCACATGGATTTGTGTGAAAGAGGAAATAAGCCTTTTGCTCTAAATGACTTAATTCTCATTATTGAGTGGTTGGTCATTAGTAAACTGAAAACCAGAAGAGGAATCAGATAAAGTCAGGTGGGAACTCAGGTTAAGTAGCAAACTTGCTCTCAGAAGACTAGAAAACATCTCAGGTTGCAGGAAGTTGTTGAGGCGCTCTTTTTTTTCCCTTTTGCATTGTTGTGGCATGCATGTAGGTTACACGGTGACGTTAATGTTGTAGATCTGACAGGCTGTTCAGAAAGCACACGTACTGCTCCGAGAGGGTTTTTGAGAACACACAAGTGGGCGCTTGGAAAAATGTGACGGTCTGTGGGGATGTGGAAACAGAGACGCTCAGCTTTGTGGGAGAGTTTAGTAAAGCCCCAGAGAGAGGGAGAGAAAAAAAGAGAGATAGAGAAGGAAATGTAGAAAGGAGAGGGGAGTGTCTGCTCAGAGAGTTTCCTGTCAACATACAGAGCTGATATAGAGAGGGAAGAGAGGAGGAAAGAAAGCTGGCAACATCACAAGGTCCAACAGGTGAAACTGAAGTGCATCATTTACATCAAGGTGGGTCAGAAGCTGAATGTTTTTCTTGCTACTGTCACCTTTGGCTGAATTTGGCTTGTAGGGTGCTTTTCTTTGTAAAGCTGCCTTGGAACAGTATGTATAATGAAAAACGCTACTAAATCTCTTCAATTCAAACAGTCTGTGGGTAGTTGACATGACATATCAGACAGTACGCTGTTAAAAATAAAGGTTCCAAAAAGGAGTTTTCACAGCAGTTCCATTGAAGAATCATTTTTGGAAAAGAACCTTTCAAAAAACCTTTCAGTGAACAGAAAGAACCATGTTTTTTCCTTAGTGTGAAGAACATTTTAAGTCTAAAGAATCGTTTTCCACTATAAAGAACCAGGAAATGGAATGGAAAGGTTCCAAGGATGTTAAAGGTTCTTCGAGGAATTATAGATGCCAAAAAAAAAGAGAACCTTTATTTTTAAGAGTATAACAATAGTGTCATGCATTGTGATGTTCTGTGCTTGATATAAAACTGTTTTTAACAAAAGTTTGCAATTTCTTGTATAATTAAATATATTAACTGAGACCTCATATTAACTTTAAAAATTAAATATTGAAGAAAACAGCAAAAAGAGTCATCGAAAATATCTATCTATTTCTGCTTGTCTGTCAATCTTATAACAAATTTATATAACTATTATATCTTGATGTTAACGTATACATAGCATAACGTATACTGTATATATCTATACCTTCTTCTTATAGGCTATCTTGATTTTGACCAAAATTCAATTCAATTCAATTCAAAATAAAATAAAAATCAAGGACGTTATTTATGTATTAGGTGTCTAAAGCATGTTGCAGTGATTGGGATCAGAGTGTTATGACCAATGCTGTCCATTAATTCCTTCTGTTTAATAGTGCACCTCATAAGAGTGTAAATACGAAGCATCCACTTCTCTGAGTTTCAGCTTCAGTATAAAGGTGGTAAAAGCATATACTGTGACTTGTCTCAGTTATAAAGTGCTTCATTAGATCCTGAGAACTTTTGAGTCTCGGTGGAGCATGATGGAGCATGTGAATGAATCTTACGAGGATTGTGTGTATTTTTAATGAGGCTGAGGGTTCAATTATTACTGTAATGTTCATCTCAAGTACGTACATTCACAGCGACAGCAGCTGAAAACGGTAATTGCACTTTGTAATGAGCTGTGGTGTCGAGCGATAATGATTTCACACTCGAGTTCCTCTACATTCAATTTGTGAGCATTGAGGCTTTAATGTAAAGGCATTTCCTGTTTGCGTGCATCATGCGAAGCCTCTATTGCTGTAATTGAGCACGATTTCAAGCTGTAAACGCTACGAAATTTTTTTTCCAAAAATAGGGGCTTTGCAAATATTTACACTAAGAGCATGTGCAGGAATTGTCGAGCGCGGCTGGCGATGGCGTTTGGTGCCGTTCTCACAGATGGATGGAGGATTGTGTCGAGGTCAAGTAAGGATAGTTTACAAGCAGTTAACAATTTTAGATTGATGGCTGGTCGTTTACTTTTGAACTAGACAAAAATGCTTTATGTCAAAAGTCTGGGTATTAATACAGAGTTGCTGTTTCTTTAGACAGGAAATATGGACCTTTAACGACCTCAGCACTGTCAGCCGAGAGTGTGTGATATTTATAACTACTTTCAAGTGCATTCACTGAATTTTTCTCATACAAGCAAAACATTTAGGAGGTCATTTTCCTCTAGCTTTCGACTGCTTATGTTTGCACAAATGTTAATCTGACATGTTTCTCTTATTTAAAGCTACACGCTTTGTTTGACAGTCTTTTGAAACCATCTAGAGAAGGCAAAGATCTCAGCAGAGGTCACGCTGAGAGAAAAGGACACCATTTTAGCCTGGGCCTGTAAATCCTCATATAACAATCACAGACTTTCTACATGCATGCAGAATTCCAGCTTATTTTAAAAACTTTTATGCTTTTAATTATAAAGGGTTCATTTCATAATGCATATTTTATTTCATATGTGCACTACTGGGCGGTCTTGAGGTTGCAGATTTATGCACAGTAATGAATGTCTCAAAACATTTGTGATTTTGACTTACAAAAGCACAATGTTGTGTTTTACGCATTACCAGTGGAATCCAATGTGTACATTATACCTGCTGTATTCTTTATCACCAATATAAGATATTTAGCGGTCCTTACATAACAGACATGAGTCTATATTTATACCCTACTGCTTCAGATTAGCCCTGCAGAACCTTGAGTTAATCCTGCAGGTACAAAGACACAGAGAGCGAGTGAGTGAGAGAGAGAGAGAGAGAGATTGTGAGGGAAAGCAGATTTAGTTAGCTAAAGGAAATTAAACGTGAAGTTAAAAGAAAGTTTTTGATGCATTTTGTGCTCTTGCAATCAGATTTCAGAGTAGCACTTTAGTTTACGGACCAATTCACACTATTAAGTTGTTTATTAGCATGCATATTACTTGCAAATTGGGTGTTTATTAGAACTTATAAAGCACATATCAATGCTTTATTCTGACAATATTTTAAATCCCTTTATCCCACCCAATACCTAAACTTAAGAACTACATTACTAACAATGAATAATCAGCAAATTAAGAGTTTATTGAGGCAAAAATCATGGCTAATAGTTAGTAATAACTATTAAAACTAATATTAGTTTAATATATCAATATTAGTATTTATTGGCTGTATCACTTATGGGCAGATTTTGCTAAATGTGATTGAAATTCTTAAACTGTCCGCTATAGGGCATTTGTTACTTTATTAAAAAATAATTCTCCAATCTTATAAAATGAATTTGAATGTGTGAAATTCTTGTGGCGCGGTCACTTTTACTGTTGGCTATGATTCCAGAATATAGTGCGGTGAATGTTTACGCTTATCAACCAATGAAATATTACATTTTGTTCTTTCCGACAACAAATCACTTGAATGCGTGACTGTTTTTATGAATGTGTCATTGAATTGTTCACTCAACCAATTCATTTGAAAAAATGCAGATTCTGAGCGACTTTTTTGTTTAATAACTGTTACATGAAATATCACATTTAGGAAAACCAGCATTCCTCCTCCTTACGTGATATGGCTTAATTATATCAGATGTTATAAATGAAGAGCTCCGATGCAAAAGCCTCTAAAAGCCATCTTGGTCAAAAATGAGATAACGATACTGAGTGAATGCTCTCTACACATAGTAGGTATATGTTCATCAAGTACTTTCACTTCAAATGCGCTAAATCCCAGCCTCAACCCATTCAGAAGTACCAGTACTTACATAGAAAACTATACATAGTAGCTAATTTGAAAGAAAAACGACAAACGTACTTAGAGGATTTTGCATCTGAACTCTTCAAATATAAAAAAACGAAACTCATAAAGGAGCATTTTTGCCCCATTTCTTTAATTTCTGAGACACTTTTATTCATCTTGGTGGCATTTTTGGCGTCTTCTGTGAACAATAATGCATTTGAAACATATTGTGAGGGATTATGTGATTATGCGAATTGAGCATAATTCATTATTTTCTTAATCAGCATTTTTGTTGTTTTCCAGTAAAAACATATAAACCCTTAAAACAAGATCAAAAGCTAAATGTGCAGAGACTGTTTTAATCATTTATTTTATTTATTGTTTCATGCTAATAGTTCATTATTTCCAAAGTTATTCTTAAGCTTACATTTTAAAACCTGTGAAATGAAATGTGAATGTGAAAACTAAATGTTTATAAATGAGACATAAATTGATATTGATGTGGCATGCATTTGGCAATAGCATAGCACAGATGTCAAGTGCAGATTGAGGTGAAGAGTTACCAGCAATGAGCCACAGAAACCGACAGTAGTGCAAGGGTTGGCATACAGTTAATAGCTGAGAAACATGAAATTCATAACTAAACATTAATCATTGATGCTGATTCATTTTCATATTGCGCATGCTAGCTATCAGCCAACGGTCTCACTTGATGCTCACTTGATTTTTCCCCTCGATTGTAATTTTAGCATACACTTATTGAACACAGCAGTGTAAATGCAGCGCTGTCGATGACTGTTAATGTGAAGGAAATTTCCGCATTGACTAATGTCACTAGATGTGCCCATGATAACAGAAATGCTGTTCTTACACAGCACTGTATGTTTATTTTGGTGAGCCTGGGAAAGAACAAGGAAACTATGAGAGCATCTGATGAGTTTTAATTTCGTAGCCCCCTCACAAAGATGAACGCAGCACTGACATTTTCCACAGTCGTAGTTCTGTTTCGGAGCTTGTGGTTTTATTTGGCCTGCTGTGGTTTTGAAGGGTGGAGGAAATGGAGGGGAGGTATCAACTTTTGTATCACATGACCTGCACCTTCCTGTGCCTTGTTTCATCGTTTGTATGGCCACTCGAGTGAGAATAATCATTTCTATCATTTGGATGGCTACTGTAAGTCTGTCAACACAAGTCACATGTCACAAGTTATTCATTTCATTGCTGAATGCACCAAAGGTGAAAATGAAAATAGCTGAGCTCTGATGCTCATATTTGATTGATTTACTGAAAGAGTTTGATTTCAGCTTGCAACATTTGATCCCTTTTCTCTTTTGTTTGTTTGTTCCTCGTGAATAATTTTAAAAGGATTTTCTTAACCTCTAACTACTTGTTGTCTTGTCCATTCGTTTATTTATATATTTAATGCAATGACCAATGAATGAATGAATGAATGAAGTCGCTGGGGTATATTTGTAGCAATATCCAAAAATACATTGTATAGGTCAAAATTATTGATTTTTCTTTTATGCCAAAATTCATTAAGACATTAAGTACAGATCATGTTCCATAAAAATATTTTGTAAATTTTCTAGTGTAAATATATCAAAACTTAATTTGTGGTTAGTAACATGCATTGCTAAGGACTTCATTTGTACAGCTTTAAAGGTGATTTGATCAATATTTTGATTTTTTTGCACGCTCAGATTCCAGATACTCAAATATCTCAAATATTGTATCTCGGCCAAATATTGTCCGATTGTCCGATCCTAACAAACCATACATCAGTGGATTATTTATTTATTCAGCTTTCAGATGATGTATAAATCTGAATTTTGAAAAATTGACCCTTCATTTATTTATTTATTCAATCAGTCATTATTTATTTATTTTCATAAATAAATAAATAAATAATCAATCTTTTTTTTTTTATTTGTCTTGACCAGTAAAATAGCTAAACATCCTTCAAACGACTGCATAGTGTATTATGTCATATTTTTGGATAGTATATCATGATTTTTTTTATCCCACTGGCAGAAAGTATTCTATCATTTCCGCAGTAGTATTTATTAATATTTTCAATTACCTTTTATTTTTAGTTTTGTCTTTTTATTTTAGTTATACGTTTAGTTGTATGTAGTTTTAGTTTTTTTATATATATTTCTATTTAGCTTAAATTTGTTGTCATTTTAATGCTTCAACTGAAATGTATTTAATTTCAGTTAGTTGGTAGCTTATTTGTTTATTAGTGTAATTTCTTTTTTATATAATATTATTTTATTTCAGCTTAATTTCAAATACCACTGTTTAAACACTATAGTGTGTGTATATATAGTTCAACTGGTTATTTCTAACCTGTCTCATCTTGTTTGATATTCTTGAGAGGTATTATTCTCTTGTGCTGATGAAAACAGGTTGTTTGGTGTGTGTGATGTGTCACCTGTCCTCGGGACATCAGTGCCTTGTGTCCACCTGTGTCTGTGGGCAGGCGTTATATAAGCGTGACGTCTCCTCAGGGCGATTGGAGGCTCTAAGAGTCTTAGGCTTAATTTGAGACAGAGATCTTTGAGCTGTTGACCCTGGAGTCCAAGAACATCAGAGATCTGCGAGCCAGCGGCTCTGCTTTATAAACACAGGCTGAGGAGGATCAGAAGAGATGTCTCTGACAGACCAAACCTGAACATGAGCATTCAACTTTAGGCAATGTGGTGACTTTAACTTCAGATAATGTATTTTGTTTATTTCTTTCCAAAAGCAACATCCTATCGTTTGATTCATCCATAAATCCCATTGTTGAAGGCATGTTTTTAATACAAAGTCGATTCAAATGCAACTGTTTTGTGCTTCGCTAACAGTGAGGTTAGACTGGTCTGTTACCATGGCAACGGGTGGAACGTAATACAAATGCTGCTATCCTTTAAGCAACTAAACTCTGATTGATCACAATGCTTTTATCCACAGGGCGGCACAAAGGTCTGCTGTGGACAGATTGCTCTGTTTGGTGCTCAGACTGGACGGGTGGAGGAAGTGCGTGTGTGGGGTGTGGGGGGTGTTTTGTGACAAATGAGGATATAAATTTGTATAATGACAAGGGTATGACAGGTTTTACAAGAAGAAGGTGACTCTTCAGGACATTACCCCATGTCCCCACTTTTCAAAACGCTTATAAATCACACAGAATGGAGTGTATTGAAAATCTGAAATAGCAGAAAGTTTCCTGTAAGGGGTAGGTTTAGGTGTAGGGTTGGTGTAGGACAATAGCACATACAGTTTGTACAGTATAAAAACCATTACGCCTATGGAATGTCCCCACTTTTCACAAAAACGAACATGTGTGTGTGTGTGTGTGTGTGTGTGTGTGAAGGCGATGGTTTGTAGAGAGGGGATACAGCGGTCAGCAGGGGATTTTTAGTTCAGATGAGGATGAGCACTGGGCTTGATCAGGCCTCAGAGGATCATGGGAGAATACAGCAATTGTTCATTGAACAGTTATAGGTGTTCTATGGTGTGCCCATGTTTTAGCAGAAAAACAATTAGATGGTGAACACAGGACATTTTGTTTAGAGAAACATCTATGAGAAAGTTGATATTTCAATGAAATAAAAACAATTAGAAAAATTGACAAGCATTGACAAAGCAACATCTGAGCAATACAATTTTCTTTTAGGCTCTCATGCATGGCCATATAATTCAATGTTTTATTTTAACATTTTCTTTATTATTTTTTTAATATACACTACTGTACACTACTTTTTTCTTTTTTTCTTTATTAATTTTTTGAAAATGGTATATTATGCTCGCTAAGGATGATCAAAAATTTAGTGAAAACAGTAATATTGTGCAATATTATTGTAATTTAAATGATTTAAAAATAACTGTTTTCTATTGTAATATATTGTAAAATGTAATTTATTCCTGTGATCAAAGCTGAATTTTCAGCGTCATTACTCCAGTCTTCAGTATCACAAGATCCTTCAGAAATCATTGTAATATGCTGATTTGCTGCTCAAGAAACATTTATGATTATTATCAGTATTGAGAACAGTTGTGCTGCTTCATATTTTTGTGGAAACCATGATACAGATTTTTTTATATAGGTATAAAACATTCAAAAGAACAGCATTTATTTGAAATAGAATTGCCTTGTAACATTATTAATGTCTTTACTATTCCTTTTGATCTAAATAATACTTACTTACTGAATAAAAGTATGAATGGGTGAAAACTGCCTGAACACCAAACTTTGAAACAGCAGTGTTTAATCATGTAAGGGGCCAATCAAAATGAATTTCAACCTAATGTCATTATTTTTAGTTATATTATTTACATATGTGACTCTGGACCACAAAACCAGTCTTAAGTCGCTGGGGTATATTTGTAGCAATAGCCAACAATACATTGTATGGGTCAAAATTATCTATTTTTCATTTAAAAATCATTAGGATATTAAGTTAAGATCATGTTCCATGAAGATATTTTGTAAATATCCTACCATAAATATGTCAATACTTAATTTTTGATTAGTAATATGCATTGCTAAGGACTTCATTTGGACAACTTTAAAAGCGATTTTCTCAATATTTAGATTTTTTTGCACCCTCAGATTCCAGATTTTCAAATAGTTGTATCTCGGCCAAATATTGCCATATCCAAACAAACCATACATCAATGGAAAGCTTATTTATTCAGCTTTCAGATGCTATATAAATCTCAATTTCGAAAAATTGATCCTTATGATTGGTTTTGTGGGACCAAGATCACATATTTTCTTACATACAGTACATTTCCAAAAGTGGAAAATGACTGGTATGATTAATATCTTCACATCTATTTGGCTGACATTTATTTGCCTAATTCATTTCAGCATTTATGACTGACAGTTTCCTACGAGCACATACTGACAGTGAAAGAGAAACAGATGTGGCACGGATAATGGAAATGTGAGCTGAACTTTAAAGATGTTTTTATACATCTTATTCTATATCTTTTGTTCTTCTTTTTTATTATTTGACTCATTTTGTTAAATAAGACATAAATAAGCACGCTATATAAATAGCATGGAGCTGGATGGACACATGCGCTACGTGAGGAGTAGTGAAAGGCAAACTGATGGACTGCTTCCTGTTTACAAGAGGAGGTTCAGTTTCTCCATCTCTTAATCTCCCCAATGTTATTTTTGTCCCCATCACTCTCAGTGGATATGGATGAGAATAAAGAGTCATTATATATAAAAATATGTGTCTCACATAAATATAATGCATATAAAAATGACTTTTATTATGAATATTTAATGCAATTTTTATATGTTAATATAGAGAGTGTTCTGAATACAACTACAAAAATCTTAAATTTAAATAAGATTTTTAAAAATAATTTTTAAAATTTAAAAAAAAATATTTTTCCCTTTTTTAAATATCATAGGGATTTTTTTCCAGTTTCTCCTTGCTATATTAAAATCAACCAGGAAAAACACCCATTTTATAGAATTACCTTAATATATGCTCTCTAGATAATATGTGTGTAGAGCTGCAGACACGTGGGGTTTTATGAGAGATTTGCATCAGGAAGTGATTCGGGTGCAGCTGCACGCGCTCACACACACACACACTCACACACACACACTGCAGCAGGTGAAAGCATCACTGCGGTCTACCAATGGAAAGTTCAGTTGACAGATGGGAAAAGGAAGAGAAATTTTAGATATGTGGCATATATGTGCTTTGCATTCATAATAGTACGTTCACAGCGAGGGACTCGTCCCGTCAGGGTTTAGGCATTGTGTATTACTGAAGCGCTCACGAGACTTAACTGAGAATGTTGTCATTGTCTCCAAAAAATCCAAAAGGAATAGACTCAAATGAGAAAATTGTTGATATAAAGTGACAGTACACTCAAAAACATGTTGTAGGATTATGTGGGATGCATGTAGGATTTACTTTGAAACTTTTCACTCAGAAATTGCTAGTAAATTTCAAAAATGATTACAAAGAAATAAAACACTGTGAAATTTTGAAGTAGAAAGACTGAAATAGTATTTTCATGCCTTTAATACGTGTATGCCAATAATCTTTGTTTTATTTACAACTTAAAATGTATGTGCACAGAATCAGATCAGATCATTGATCTTAGAAAAAACATTTTTTTATGGCGATCTCTGAATTTTAATGGCAGACTATCGTGGCAAATCTGAGAAAAGCAAAGATTGTTGAAATCAATTCTGAATGTTGAGATCTCTTCACATGTGTCACTGGGGGGTTTTCTCATGATAAAAATCTGAGGAAATGGAGATTTAAGAAAAAGTCTCCATTTGCTTTCCATTTAATTTCACTGATGTCCAGGAGAATCTGTTTAAAGAGATCTCAGTAACTCTTTACTTAAAGCCTTTATGTATTATGCATTATAAAGGGTTATTTAAGGCTATAATGCATTATAATTATTCATAATGTGCATTGTAATACATTATATCTTGTAGTAAATAATTATAGTAAATTATAATAATATAATTATATAAATAAGAATTTAAAATGCATAGTGTAACAAAGAATTTAATAATGTATTAATTATGGTTACAGTTGTTCATGAGATTGTACAATGCATTATAAGGTGCATTTCAAGACATTATTAATGCATTAAAACTACTTTTATAATGCATTATACATAAAGGCTTTAAGTAAAGTGTTACCGAGACCTCTTTTGTCATTTTCTTTCCTATATGTCAGTGGTCCTAAACCGGAGCCTTAGCAAACTTATACGGGAGCTTTAAGATGACTTAAGACAAAATAAGTACTAAAATGAGCTACTAAAAATCCATCAAGTTCTTATTTTATTTCACCACCTCAACATGCATTTTTTATCTGAAGAAACAGGGTTCCCACAATCTTGGATATATAAGATAGCCTAATTTTAAAAGACTTGGCTTCAAAAAATGTTCTTAAGAATATTAAAATGTTGACTTCTTTGTAGAAAACAATGGCTCTTTCTGTTCACCAAAAGCTTCTTTTGGGAAACTCAAATGAACTGATGAATTTTTAAGAGTGCGTAGGTTGTTTCTTTGCTGTGAATTCTGTTTTTAATCTTGCATTAAATGTGATCAAGTTAAACCTATTTCATATGTATTAAGGGTGAGTTAAAATGAGAGTAGTCTGTTTACTCACTGTGAGGCATTTAACTAACAGTTCTTCTCTTCTTCTCCTTCACCTCTAGTTGAAACCACACCATCAGCATGGGAAAGCAGAACAGCAAGCTCCGTCCCGAGGTGATACAGGACCTGTTGGAAAACACAGACTTCACTGAGCATGAGATCCAGGAGTGGTACAAGGGCTTCCTGCGGGACTGTCCCAGCGGCGCGCTCAACATGGAGGAATTCAAGAAGATCTACGGCAACTTCTTCCCCTATGGAGACGCGTCAAAGTTTGCGGAGCACGTCTTCCGAACCTTCGATGCCAATGGAGACGGAACAATAGATTTCAGAGAGTTCATCATCGCCCTGAGCGTCACGTCACGCGGCCGTTTGGATCAGAAGCTGAAGTGGGCCTTCAGTATGTACGACCTGGATGGCAACGGATACATAAGCAAGGCAGAAATGCTGGAGATTGTACAGGTGTGTGAGTGTGACTCTCTCGGTTGAAGCACAGATATATGTTATACAACAGGTTAGGGGTGGATCATTTTAACAGTTATTCATGCAACAATACATATTAATGTTAGAGTTTTCATTAATAACCATTGCTATATAGATGATAACTTTGTCTAGCGCTCTTATGAATGATTTTCGCACGAATTTGTGAAAATTTAACTACTATCCACCTTTTTCCTACGCCCCATGACGCTTTGTGCAAATTATGGGAGTAACTTCGGTTTTCACTGTAAACAATCAGCAAATGGTTCGCTCTATTAAAGCAATTATAAGCATTTTCATTAAAAGGACATTTAAAAGTGTAAAAGCATTAACAGATTACTTTCAACACACCATGAATTACTCTCAAAGATCCTCCTTCTATCTGCAGCAATATTAAGGATGTGTTAAATATCAGTATAGTAATATATGTCTATATATCGTAACAATTACATTTCACAGCATCCGTGTGAAAACCTGAAAAGAGACATGAGGATTTGGGGATGAAAAGATGAAAGATTCCTGGTGCATTCCAGGGAATCATTCATGGATTATATCGTAAATTAAACTGGGAGAGCAGACCACAAATGCACGGTAGCCTATACGTTGTCTTTTTTCATTTACTTACAGCGGAGTACAAAGGTACGAAAGAGGATTAGGGTCAAGCAATAATTAAAAAATAAAACCATCTCGAGATTAAAGCCATTATAATGCGAGATTAAACTCGTTAAATTTAGAGAAAAATTTTGAAATAAAATGTTGAGAATAAACATTCGACTATTTTTTTTATATTGTTTTGACTTTTTTTCCTCAAAATTTAACGATTTTTATTCTCAAAATTTAATCAGTTTATTCTCGACTTTATACAGTTCAATCTCGCATTATAATGACTTTAATCTTGAGATGGTTTTATTTTTTATTATTGCTTGACCCTAATCCTCCTCCGTACTTAGGAAACAGAAATTTCAGCCGGCTTAAAATAACTATTCTACAGATATTGTTGTTATATCACGTCACATTAATATACCAAAAGGAATACTACAAGGATTATTTGTAGCGAATTTGAAATGATTTATTGCAGTCTTTTTGAGTGGAACTTCCCCAAACCGGAAGTGCCTCCCATAATTTAAAATGCAGTAGGCTCATTAAGAAAAAGGTGGATACTGAATGAAATACAGTAGCATAGACTTCTTCATGGTTATTGTTTGCATATTTCATTTCATTCTGTAACCTACTTGTTCTACAGATCTGTGTACTACTGTTAAATGATACTGTACTGCTTTTGATAGTATTGATAACATTTCTGACAGATAATATCATGATGTCTTTTGTGTTTGCCTTAACGAATGTGGTCCTGTCGGCAATAACCTATCCACAGGCTTTTTTGATTACTGTCAGTTTAACTGTGGTCGATGCCAGATGTAGTTATGAAAACAAATTTTTTTTTTAAAAACAACATTTTCAAATCTTTTGTAAATAAGATAAAGATATCGCTAACTCAAAACTGCAACTTCCCACTTTATTAAGTTTCTAAAGTGGCAAATTAAGTGGAAAAGACAAGTCCATAAACGCTTATAATAGCTGGATCTGGCAACACAGAGGCTGCACCCATGCCTTCACTTCGGCAGCGTCTCGCAGCGATCATTTTCACACCACGGACGTTAAACATTCTTGCAAACTGTCCAAACTTAATTATACATGCAGCAAATAAGTCATTCAGAAAACAATTTTTATTTCTGAACATAAAAAAATTACTGAGGTCCGGACCTCGGTGGCCTCATAGCTGGCAACAAGATACATTTTGATACTCAGGTTTTTAGATATTTGTACTGCAAAACAAGACATAAATACTCAATAAGAAAATAATTTGGCATGAAGAAATTTAATCTGCGTGTTTAGTGTTAATCTGTGTTTATGTCCAAACCATCCAAAGGTTATTTTGATTGTAGTTTCGCCCACACACAAATCTGATTGGTTCAAAATCCAGCTCTCTGATTGGTTTAAAAATGTAACACTGAAAACAATAACTTTATGCCTGGTTAGATCATGTTTAGATGTTGAATATTTTGAATATAAGTGCAGATTATGCTGGTTTAAATAAACTAACTTTCAATGTTATATCACAAGCTTGTTTAAATAGTACCTATATGAGAAGTTTCCATGAAACACTTGAAATGATATCGCTATCAATCAACCATTGTGTACAAAAACACATGTCTTTTGACTTTATACTTACAGAGAATATATTTCCAACCTTATAGTGTACACTGTAAAAAAAAATCTGTATTTTTTACAAAATAATTTTGGCAGCTGTGGTTGCCAGAATAATTTTGTAAAAAAATACAGAAAAACTGTAAACACATTTACAGATAAATACTAAATTCAACAACACACACTGCTATTAAAATCTGTTTTGAACCTTTAACATACTGACAACTGCCATAATAATACAGGTGGTAAAAGAGAAAGCCACATGAAGAATCAAAGTTCATCAAAAGCAGCTTTGCCACAAGCAGAAGTTATATATTAATATATAGAAGGTGCACAGAGTCATTCATGCAAACACAAAACACCATCGTGGTAACACACATGATACTTAAATAATGCAATAAACATTCATTAAACAACAGAAGATGTAACATAAAGCCCAAATGTACATAACTGACAACAAAAACTATTAAAAAACATGATTATTTAAACAAAATAATTTTAAATATGGAGTGTCACGCAGGGAATTCTGGGAATATCAGTTTACAGTTTTTGACTGTAAATTATACATTGATTTGTTTTTTTTTACTTCTAAAAACTGTACAATTAACAGCATTTTACTGTAAAATTACATAAAATGTCTGGTTAGATCTTTTACAGTTTTTCCCTGTATATAGTATGGGGTATATAGTTAACCTATTAACAGTTTTTTTTTCTGTAGCATTTTTACTAAATGTTACAGTTAAAATTACACTTATTTTTTACAGTGTATATTAATATATTTCAGTAAATAATATGGCAAATCAATACTATCAAACTGCCTCCAGGAAATTTCAGGTTTTAGGTTTGTGCCTTATTATCGTGTTTTTTAGACCAGAAAATTATAAAGTTTTCAGTTGTGCATGATGTTTTGCTCAATTAGGGAGAGTTGAGTGCTGCAGGCAATTACCTTTTGCTCGTATTTAGGTAAATTTCACGCTGTTGGAGCAATTGGTGTAATGCGTCAACTTCCCAAGTGCACTCTCTGAATCTGACAGCTGAGTGCAAGCAAATAGCTGTAATTTTCTTTTCAGATCATTCAGTTCTCTGGGAAAAGTGGTTGCTATGGTTACTTTGAAAAAGTTATGAAGTGACAGCTCCAATTCTAAATCGTACCCAGAGTCCTCTAATTTTCTCTAATAAGATTTACTGCCTTCTTAGACCTTAACAGCATCTTAGCTGCACTCCCAAACTAAAAGGTAGCCAATTCTAAACCAGAATTCTAAAACCAACTGCTAGAAGATTCTAAAGCAGCACTGCATTATTTCCCCAATGAGACAATCCCAGAATGCACTGCAATGAGTTCAGAATCATCTAAGATTACAGAATATTCCATCATGGAAGAAAAGGGCAATTATAAATGTAGTTATGCTAGTTAGAGTACCGTGTTGTTAGCTTAGCGACATGCTAAAGCCAGATGAAATAAACCGAGAGTTTTATTTCTCTTGTTTGCAAGCTCACAGCAACAGTGAGGACACTTAGTAGTTTGCTGCCTTTGTAGGCAGCAGTAAACAACAAGGAAGCTCACTAGCTTGTCTTGTTCTGTATGAGTAGAATTTTGCACTTGTTGAACAACATCATGTTTTTTGTGAGGTAATACCTTTTCTAAAGCTGATTTTGATTTGGTCTTCCTCAGGCCATCTATAAGATGGTTTCTTCAGTGATGAAGATGCCAGAGGACGAGTCCACACCTGAGAAACGCACGGATAAGATCTTCCGCCAGATGGACACAAATCGTGATGGTGAGCATCCTATACTCTTGTGAAAAAGAAATGTGCTTAATTGTATAGAATGTGCACTTAAAGTATATTTTAAAAAACTGTTCTTGCAGATAATTTAATATTAATAAAATAAAAGTAAGGGTACTTAAAGAGAGACACTTTCATGTTTTTAACACTCAAATAGTCTTTTAAAAGGTGCACTTTGTAATTAAAAGTTTTACTTCAAAGTACATTTTAAATCATTATGTTTTAATCTTGTCATGTTTTAAAGAAGTACACTTATTTTGATGTGTTGACTAGCATAAAGTACATATAAATTACTTGACTATAATTTTCACTGTAGTGAGTTATTTGACATAATTACATTTAAGGTTTATATGCAGTATTTTAAATGCGCTATATTGCGAATTCATCATTCCATGTGTTTAATGTCATCTATATTTTTGTACAACACACAGATATGCCAACGCTATCTCACGACCAATTTGTACGTATTTTATGAGGTGGCAAATTCGTACGAATTCGTACGATTTTGTATGATTTGTTCACACCCCAGTGACGGGGCGGGGTTAGGTTTAGGTCATTCGTACAGATTCGTAAAATACGTATGATTTAGCAAAAATCGTATGAATTGGTACGAGTGAGGTCGTACGAATTAGCCACCTCGTAAAATACGTACGAATGCCAGTATGCCAGTACCGTATTTCTAAGACAATAAAATGAATTATGAAATGATATAAATATGCACTTAAGCCCTATATAAGTGGGCCAGAAAGCACTCTAAAGTTCAACTAATTGCATTTAATATAAATTTAAACTATAATATTTTTCATTTAATTGATGCTATTAAATGTTACTAAATAATAAGTACTCTTTTTAAAAGTATGTTAAAGTGTACTTCTACAAGGATAATTGTATTGGCATTTAAGCTTAAGAGGCCTCCTAAACCTTAGGCATTGGTAAAGACTTTTTTTGCATTTCGCGAAAATAAACTGCTTTAAATATGCAAGTGCTTTCAAATTTCTAATCCATGCTAATCAGCCAAATCCTGGTTATTTTTGACCTTTGACCCTGTGTTGTCCCTCAGGTAAGCTGTCGCTTGAAGAGTTTGTAGAGGGTGCAAAGAGTGACCCATCCATCGTGCGACTGTTGCAGTGCGACCCCAGCAGTGCGGGACAGTGAATCCGCAGTCATAACCTCTCTTCCGCAAGTCTTTCTGTGTTCGCTCTCCTTCGAATATCAGCAGAGCATGGACTCCAAAACCACACCCCTATCTCAGTGTCTGTGGGTTTCCCGCTGAACACCACGCATGAGAACATTATTTCCCCACAGGCACAGGTCAGGCAATGGTGAGAACCAGACATACAGAGATCCTACACAAGAAGCTTGTGTTCGTGTGTCTCTCTGTATTTTGAATTCCTCATATAAGGCTTTTTGCAATTGAACACAACAGGCAGTGATGCAAGTGACAACACATCCTGTTGTAAGCTTTTGGTACTGAAATAAACACCTTCGAAAAGAGCTTTAAATAATAACAGTGCAATAACAAAATGCACCAGATGAAACTTTCTAAATAGTACAATATAGTTAATTAGAATTTAATAAATTAAATCAATGACAAATGTCATTCCTTGTGTTCCTAGTATTTCAGTTCCATTCAGCACAAACATCTATTTAAAAGAGAGTCACTTGGGCGACATAGTTTTTTTTACTTGAATTTTTTTTTTTTTTCAACATTTATTGCATTATGATGCCAGAGCCTGTGATAGATTCTTAAAAGGGCGGTTGGGGTCGAGTTTTATCGTGATGGTGCTCCTTTAATGTGCATCAGGACAAATAAAAAATAATTTTTTAAACGTTAATACTCACTGCATAGGACTGACAATAACCAAATAGTTGTAAAATATCATAAAACAAAGAAATATTTTCATAGGGACAACAATAATTTTGATCTTGCTGCTTCAAAAGAGAAGAAAAATGAAAAAGTATTAGACAAAAAAAAATGTAGATATAATTTATGGTGAAAACTTATCACACCACAAAAAAAGCTTTTCTTTGTGAAACTGCTGTTATTATTAAAATATGACATTTTCTTTTGTTTCAAATAATCATTTGTACAGTAAAAGCATATGTATGTAGGACTGTGACAATGAACAGCGAAGACCACATGTTACTATGCACATGCACGACGGACCATGAACCCCTGCAGCATTTACTGCCAGACACCAGCCAACACATTCACTTCATCCTTTCCAGACACTTTCTGCTCTATCCAGACCTCGATTCAGTCAATCTTCTGCCCACACCATCAGCTGTGAACAAATACTACAGGTTAGCACGAGTGACTAGTTTAAGTACGATTCATATTTGACTGAATCTTGGCCTTAGTATTCGGTTAAGGTCTTTATTTTTATATCCGGCTCAAATCATTTTGCACGCTGCACCTCAAACTGAATGTATTCTCTGCATCGACTGGGACACTCTGTACATTTTTGGATGAATATGTGTGTATGTGGTGTGTATGTGATGCTTTTTGAGTACTCGTGTGTTTATTCAGTGTTTGTCTATGCATACTGTACGTTTCGGTCAGCACTTGTGAGTGTGCAGTGGAGTGTAAAATATTAATGTGTAAGGATATTTCTACACAACCTCAGGGTTTAAATGCAAGGGACTGTGTAAATGGATGGCGCATGCTTTTTATCTATAGTCTATTTATAAATGCACAAACACTCGCTCACATGCAAACCACATCACATCTGAGGCCACATGCAAGATGGATAGCCATCGGAAACTCTCTGCAATTTCATTTTCTGTGAAGTCAAGGTTGTAATGATCAAACTTTCCTCAGCCACATGCTGATCAGATTAGCTCATGAAGGAGCCTGAATTCAAAGCTGATCTTTTATGTTTGTAGATCCTCCTTCATAAAAACAATTTAGCATCTGGCATTTCATTTCAAACCACAGAAGACAGCAACATGTGGTCAAGTGCCAAACACAGATTAATATATATGGCAAAACAAACAGTGTTCTATCAGTGTTTGCTGTACAACTGTTATCTGTCAAACTAAATGTTTGTCATCATCATTTTGTAGGTTTTATATGGTAACCTGTACATTGTGTGAGTGTAGATATTATAAACGCAGGCATCTGTTTTGGTTATATCATAAATAAAAATCTTAAGAAAGAAAAATGGTTTGGTGTCTGATGGTCTTACATGAATATTAAAAGTGAATATATGATAAGTTATTAACCCAGGGTCAATCGTAACTCTGGGTTAAAGGAATAGTTTGAGCCAACTTAAAATTTTAAGGCAACCAGCTTCAGCAGATTTTTGAGTTTTCTCAACTTGTCGTTTTAAGTTTGTACAACAAAAATTTGAGAATCTCCCACAAAAATAAGTTGAGCAAACTCAAAAATCTGCTGAAGCTGGTTGCCTTAAAATTTTAACTTGGCTCAAATTTTTTTCTTTTTTTTTTTTACAGTGTACATGGGTTTATTTCTTCATCTGAAAAGATTTGGAGGAATGCATCCACTGCAGTGAATGGGTGCCATCAGAATGAGAGTCCAAACAACTGATGAAAACATCACAATAATCCACACCACTCCAGTCCATCAGTTAACGTCTGGTGAAGTGAAAAGCTGCATGTTTGTAGGAAGCAAATCCATCTTTAACACATTTTTAACTTAAAACTAAAAAAAAAAAAGTTGTACTCTATCCATACTATTGCTTAGAAGTTTGTCTCGTCTGAATCAAGCCATAACAGTCCAAAACAGTTCAAAACAAATATGTTTGTTGATTTTGATGTGAGAGAACTACAGTGGATGGACTTTTTCCCTGGAGGAAGTGTTATTATGGATTATGGACTCATATTTTAGCTGGAAGCAATGGTTTGCCGTTACAGTTGTCTTAATGGATTTGTTTCTTGATGATGGATTTGCATTACAAACAGATTTTCACTTCACAAGATGTTAACTTATAGACTGGAGTGGTGTGGATTACTGTGATGTTTTTATCAGCTGTTTGGACTCTCATTCTGACGGCACCCATTCACTGCAGAGGATCCACTGGTGAGCAAGTGATGCAATGCTACATTTCTCCAAATCTGTTCCTATGAAGAAACAAACTCATCTATATCTTGGATGGCCTAAGGATGAGCACATTTTCAGCAAATTATGGGTAAACGATCCCCTTAATTGTAGTGTGAATAACCAATCAAAATCTAGATAAAAATGCATTTATTTACAGACAAATGAAGTGCCCTTTTACATTATTTCTTTTGGAAGATAATGATTTTCAAACATTACATTAACAGTTCAAAATAGTGCTGATCAACTGAATGAACCAGGCTTTAAGACTGTGTAGTTATTTCAAAAATAATGACAAAAACTGAGAGACACGTATT
Organism: Onychostoma macrolepis; assembly: GCF_012432095.1. Classification (NCBI taxonomy): domain Eukaryota; kingdom Metazoa; phylum Chordata; class Actinopteri; order Cypriniformes; family Cyprinidae; genus Onychostoma; species Onychostoma macrolepis. Next base: position 5,851,653 of record NC_081173.1, read on the forward strand.
TTGATGCAAAAGGGAAAAACCTCCGCTGTTTATGTGAAGATATACATGTTCAGATGTCCAAAAGGTCTTTTGCATTTGAAACCAATGGAACTTTTATCAAATTCATTTCACATTAAAACATGCAACTGAAATGTGTCGGAGCTACACTTACTGTGACTTCCTCGTTTGATGAATTTTCTGATAATCGGTACTGTTAAACATTACAGTACTTATACATATTTCCTGCTTTGCTCTATTAAGCATACAAAAAAACTTGAAATGGCACAGTCTCATAAAAATAGCTTTCTTTTTGCATCAGAAAAAAAAGTCAGTAAGAAGCTGAATCATATCTACCAAGCTAACGTTAACAATAATATTAATGGCAACATAATACACACACACAAAAACAACATTGACAGTATTGGACACTTTTCACAGATCAGTAACTCTGCAGAGTCTTAAACTCCACAGAAAAGTCCCAAATTCATATTTTTGCTGCAAGCATTATAATTCCAATGGACGCTTGCTTTTGTTGAATATAGATCATTGTGATGAAGAGATCATGTATTTCACTCCACTCCAGTGAAACCCTTTGGAAGAAACGGTTGAAATTCAGGCAGGAATTTGATGGTGGTCTCCAAAATCAAGTGAAATGTGAAATGCAAAAGTCTTTCCATCCACATGTGGACATTTTTGGGATGCACTGAAACTCCTATTGACCATTAAAAATCATACTTGAGGTCTATTAAAAATGAGGTATGTCAGCCTTAGCTGATGTCAATTCAATTTATGGACAGCTGATGTTGAATCTGACCAGGCAGGAGTCCAAGTAACAAGTCTTTTAGCTTAAACATACTGAATGTTAGAAAGGCATATGATGGTGTTCATATTTCCGTTAATGTGATTTTGTATGCATCTGCGTAGTTCTCGATATTTAGGATAAATGTGTCCTCGTTAGAGTAGTGCTCGATGATATTGTCGTCCATGTTCACCAGGATCCTGCGACGGAGAGAATAAACAAAATCACAACAGGCTTATTAGCTGTCATCTGAATCTGACATGTCTTCTCTTGATGTGACTTTTATATTATTTTTTTCAAGAAATCACTTACCCTTTCTTGCTCTTCTTGTAAATCTTGGCCATTCTGTCAATAGGAACACCGTACTTCTCTGAAATCTGTCGATATAAAAGAAATCATATATCAGTTATCACACTGGCAATGATTTGATTGAGCTTATTTACAATAAATCTGAAAATCTTTTGAAATTTGTTCAGTATTCAGTTAGATTTCATTACTTTGGTGCTAATCATTTGAAATCCATTTTGATTTTATTTTTAATCATTTTAGTTTAAAAAAGTAATCTTTGCACTGAACTTTAATTTTCAAATTGATGCACTGTTTCATTTTGCACCTCTATTAAATCAGCCCAATGTGTCAGTAATTTAGAGTAGAGCGCCCCCTTTAGCGACAGATACTCACTGCATCCATGAGTCCTCTGAGAGTGGGCGTCCGCAGCATCAGAGCGTCAAACACCTCATCCGACTCCTTCCTCACATACAGGAGCACTGTAAAAACAGAACCTCTGCTTATGAATTCCACATTCTATTCAAAGTCTATGAAGCCTTTAGAATGTAATCAGCAGTGAGAATTCAGTGCTGCTGCACATGAAAATAAAACAGTAAAGTACAATCACCCGATACAGCTATGGTATGGAAAAAATGAAGAGTTTTTTTGGATTTACTGGGTATGGGTTTGAGTAAAATGTTCATATTTGTTTTGATAACATTTCTTCCAAATTTCAAATAAAAATATTGGAGATTTTCTTTTCTTTTCTTTTTTTTTGCAGAAAATGACAATTGGTCAAAAAAAAAAAATGTTTTCAGGTTAATCCACCAAATATAGATTTCTTAACTCTTCTGAAGATAAAACATTGTTATTGTGTTGTCTAAACTAAAGATACATATAAACATGTTTGAAAACATGGCATCTTTTTTGTTATTTTGACCAATTGTCATTTAATGCGAAAAGGAAGATTGTCATCAGTAGTTTACAGAATTAAAAAAAAAAAAAAACACGTTTTATTCAAATACATATGTGTCTTGAAACTGTTCTTATTTTTTCAGTTCTGTGAAATAGAGCAGAAAATACCATAATAATCTCAACTATTTTACCTTTTGGCGAATTGGTGGCTAATTCATATGAATCCATACGATTTCATTTATACATTATGTTCATGTTTACTTTTTTCAAAAAATGTTTCGTACAATTCTCTTCATACAGATTCATACGAAATCGCAAGCTTGTAAAACAGTTCGATTTTCCCGTGAGATCGGGTTGGCAAATATACTCTTCAGCTCTAGATGTGTGTGTGTGTGTGTGTGTGTATAAGTGTGTCCTGCTCTGACCTTTCTTCTGCGTCTCCTCTCTGAGCTGTTTATGGGGCGGTGGACAGAAGTCATCCTCAGACGGCCGGAACATCCTCTTCACCAGCACACTCCTGCCACAAACACAATAACATCAACTGACCAGTCACATGATCAGATACCTCTCAGCAGCCCGGCTGAACCTGAACGCAGCTACATGATCTCATCAGTATTACAGAAAACAGCAATAATTGTGTACTTTAAGGGTACGTTTACACAACAAAGATGTACTAAAAACTAATGACAATATATTTTTTTACAAATTCACATTTTCACAGTTCATACAAATTGTAACAAGTGCACTTTAAAAACCCATTTACAAAGTTTGCATTTTCAGTTTATCTTGTAAATGAACGGGAAAAAGTGCATAAAAAGATTTCTGTTTTTGTCTGAAAACGTTGTCATTAATTGACCCCCTTAACTACAATCTTAAAAAATTTAAGAGAGTATAGAAATGACAAAATGCACAATATTTCCTTTTCGAGTGCAATAGTACGTTATGTGACTATTTCAATTCTTTAAGTGTTATTGATCATTTTTTAATGTGTAGAATATTATTTGTATACAATGTATTTTTATATACAGTTAAAACAGATTTGTATGTGATAAAATTACTTTTTAAGTGAATGCGTATTAGACTTTAACTGTAAATAATATACCTAAAACAGACAATTAAATCATTCATTATAAGTATAATTACCAGCAATTAAATATGACTCATGTTATGAAGGTAATACCACTACAATTTTACAATGAATCTTTTTTTTTTAATCAGACATTAGTGTTGATCATCACTTTTAATAATAAATATTCTTGAGGATCCCTGTAATCTACTATTGCATCAGTGCTTGCAGTTAATTATGAGGTGAAGTGATGTTCATTTAGTTATAAGATTATCTTATTCTGTTTTACAGCATAAATACTGAGAGAAAGATCAAACTCACCCTTCGCGTTCAATTTCCTCTGTATTAAATGCAAACACCTGCGAAGAGTTGTGTACAAAAGTTTGTAGTTTTATTTCCTGTAAACATTCATAATCAAACATCTCCGTAACATTCACAACAAGCCTAAAAATAGACACCCCAATGAGCAGTTCAGCAGATATCACTCCTAATAAACAACTGTCACCAAGATACACACACGAGGAAGGCAAGCGTGACCTTTCCTGCCGGGTTCTGAAAGGTCAGTCGCTCTCTAATAAGTTTCAGTCTCGTTATACATACAATGGACCTCTAAGGTCTTCATGACAGTTCTTTAATGAGCCTCTACAGCCTTTTTGAGATTTGAGGAAGCAAACGCTATGTGACCGCAATTACAGCCGTCTGCAAAATGGCAAAACACAAAAGAGCTTGTGATCTGGTCATTGAGTGTGTTTTCAGGCTGACTCGTACCTGGCCTGCCCTCTGTAAATTCCCAAAGTGCACATCCGGGATGAAGAGAACCGGCTGGGCATCCAAATCAGTCATCATTTTAAAGAAGGTGGCGTCGCATTTTTTCGGGACAGAAACCGCCCCGACGCCTCCATCTTTTCCTGATGAGAAGATGTCAGTTGTGAGATGTAAGAATTACTGTTATTGATGATGATAATAAAGGTGACTCATACCGGTTTCTGTCTAATCAAATGCTACCCAATACCACCTGCCACTAGCAATTAGCACATCATGATTCATGGTGGTGAGATTCTTGAGTGCTTTTTAAGCTTATTTTTATGAATATTTATGATACTTTCAGTGCTTCGGACCTTTTGTCTTCTTGCGGTTCTGTTTCCTCTCCTCATCTCTGATCTTCCTCTCTGCTCCCTGAGCCGCACAAACACAGACAGGATAACAGAGAAACGAGATATTAGAAACACTAGCATGTCTGTGAGGACTGTGAAAAGTAACAATAATTAGCAACCACAAGGTGGCGCTTCAGTTACCGAGATTGTAGGCCAGAAACACGCCATAAAAGATGTCTAAATAATGAGCCACTAGGTAACAGCTCTTCACTGCTTAATAGTGATAATGCATATAAAGTGCTGCAGGGATGATGCATTTTTGTAGGCCAAAACACAGAAACGTTTTATCATTCAAAGCATTTTAGCACAATCGTTTAAGTCAATGGGATTTTGAATGGGATTTAAGGTCTGGGGGAAAGCGGTTTTATTCTACGACATAAAATACATCAGTAATACCCCTTGTAATTTTTTAAAGCTTTTACTTGTCTTTAAAAAGGTGGTTGATACATACACTCTCAGAAATAAAGGTAAAAAAGCTGACACTGAGGCGGTACCTTTTCAAAAGGTACATGTTTGTACCTAAAGGATCCATTTTGGTACCTTAAAGGTATATATTAGTACTTAAAGTGTACATATTTGAACCTAATTGGTACAAAAGTGTACCTTTTGGAAGGGTACCTCCCCAGTGACAGCTTTTGTACCTTTATTTCTGAGAGTGTAACAAGCGTCTAAATGTGACTGCGGAGATTTGACCGCACGACTGTTTCCACAGATACACCACCTCTGCGTCCGAAATCGCACACTTCCCTACTAAATACCATGCGAAAAATAGTATGCGAGGCGAGTACTATGTCCAAATTCATAGTATTTGAAAAACAGTAGGCGAAAAGTACCTGGATGACCTACTTCTTCCGTCTGGACTCGTAAGTGTGCATTCGATGGATACTTTACTATCCCATGAGGCCACAGGAGAGGATTTATGAATGACAGTGAAGCAACGCAACTGACGTAGGTGGGTCATGTGACAGTAACAACATGGCGGATGTAGTATGTCCGGATTTATTCATACTATATAGAACATACTTTTTAACCGTTGTGAAGTAAATTCAGGTTCAAATGTAGTACCTACACAGTATGCGATTTCGGATGCACCGCATATGTTGGAATACTGTACACATATGTTCAGAAGTTAAAGGTCAAGGTTCACCTTATCACAGAAGACCTTGATCTGACAGTAGGCTCTGTGCAGGGGTTTGTTGCTGCGGTTGTTGTAGCTGTAGGTGTCGATCTGTATCATCAAAGGAAGACCCTTCACCCCCTTCTGAGAGGAGAAATCTGTGCTCAGACAGTTCACCGTGATGAAGATCTACCAATCAGAGAACAAGACAAAAACAGCTCCACGTGAAGATTCATGTAAAGAAAATAAACATGTTATAGTGGTGTCTGTCAGTGCAAAACTCTTTGCCACTGGGGTGCTGTGGGAGATTGTTATGATATATGTGACCCTGGAGCACAAAACCAGTCATAAGTAGCACAGGTATATTTGTAGCAATAGCCAACAATACAACAATGGGTCAAAATTATAGATTTTTCTTTACTTCCAAAACTCATTAGGATATTAAGTAAAGATCATGTTCCATGAGGATATTTCCTACTGTAAATATATAAAAACTTAATTTTTAATTAGTAATATCCATTGCTAAGAATGTCATTTGAACAACTTTAAAGGCAATTTTCTCAATATTTAGATTTTTTTTTGCACCCTCAGATTCCAGATTTTCAAATAGTTATATCATGGGCTAATATCCTAATAAACCATACATAAATGGAAAGCTTATTTATTCAGCTTTCAGGTGATGTATAAATCTCAATTTAAAAAACTGACGCTTATGACTGGTTTTGTGGTCCAGGGTCACATACTGTATAATATAGGTATCTAGATGCACATGTAACAGACTGTTGCATAAGAACTGCCATATTCATATTTTCTAACAGCTTGTTCTGGTTTGACCTACACAGTCCTGACCGTTGAAAGTGCACCTTGTTTTCCCCCACCATCCACCTACACACGCAAAACAGGTGCCTGCCTCGACACGTCTATCTGTACCACTGACTGCTACAGAAGGCACTTAGACTGCACGCTAACAACTACGCAGTTTCAACTGCACAGAATACTAAATGTTCCCGTTAAAAGGAAACAGCTTTATATTAATGTAAGACCAAGTTTTAATCTTAAATGTCATCTTTTATTTTCAATTCCAAAGCAGTTTTTAGCCTCTGACTCCTCAAAGGTTTGGAAACAGAGTCTTGCTCACCAAATATGTATGTGGTTAGTTATTAACAGTTTCATATGATCAACCATTACCAATGCCAGAGGACAAAAAGGAGGCCATCGTTAGGAGAAGCATGCAAGAAAACTAAACTGGAGCACTTTATATGAATTATACACCCACAAGGAAAACCTTTATTTCCTAAGATGCCACCAGATAACCCTCTAAGTAGTAATGACTAATCATGAAAAGCATGACTTAATTTTTTTGTCCAAAACATTTAACACTGATAGAAATCGAACTGGGCTCATTCTGATTGGTTTAGAATTGGCATTCTCTGCTGTTGAAATGTTGGGTCAGTCTGATTAATGTTTTTAATACCTTTATTTAGCAAGAATGCATTCAATTGATCAATAGTCACAGTAAATACATAACATTTCTAAGTCAAATAATACTGTAAATTAAATTTTCTGTTCAAAGAATACTGAAAAAAAATATGGTTTACACAAACATTTGAAGCAGCACAACTGTTTTCAACATTGATCATAATAAAAATGTTTCTTGAGCAGCAAATCAGCATATTACAGTGATTTCTGAAGGATCATGTGACACTGAAGACTGGAGTAATGACGCTGATAATACAGCTTTGCATCACTACATTTAAAAAAATATTCAAATAGAAAACACTTTTTTGAAATTGTAATAATATTTCACAATATTACTGTTTTTCCTGTTTTTGATTAAGAAAATGCAGCCTCAGGCAGCAAAAAGAGTCTTTCAAAAGCATTAAAAATCTTGCTGAAAATTTTAAACAATAGTGTACACACGTTGTAGGCTCAAAGACAAAATGATTTGTACAGCTGCGGACTTCTCGTAAAATAAACTGAGCCCTTCAACAAGGACGTAATTTCCACCTCACAGATCAATGGCTCATGGAGACTCAGTTTATGGCTTTCCTCACTCCAGCCTGATGAGAAGAGCTTTGAAGGGACTTGTAATAAAAGTCAAGAGTATGTTAGGTCAGAGTATGAGATGCTTATCAGATCAAACCGAGAGCATTTCACACCCCAATGCATGCTTTTACATGAGCTTGGACTCAAAAAAAAAAACACTTAAATATCCTTCCAAGGGCGGCTGCATTGAGACATCACATAGTTCACATTAATAGGTTTTACCAGAGTGAGTTGGCCCGATAAAAAGCAAATGTTTGCGCAGAGAGCTTTAGTTGAATATACTCTAGAGGCGAGTGTTTAAACTGAGCTGTATTGCAACAGAAGAGCCACAATAGGAGGGCAGGACTCTACCTGTGAGGCTGGGCGGATCTGGACTCGGGTTTGTGTGCGTTTGGTACACAGACCTGGGCTATTTCCTACTCTTGGTAGCATACAGATGAAACCCAAAACCCAGGAGAAAATAGAGGTTTAAATTAATAGACGGGACTGGGGAAGATGCACCAGGGTATTGTGAATCAAACATCAGGCTATACAAGGCTCTCGGGGCGTGTAAAATACACATATCAGATATCGTAACACTCCACCCTGTGTCTCAATAACATTTTGTGTATCACACACAATGGTGGTAGTGCACCTGAACGAGAGAAAAAAAATAGATGCACTGATGCAGTCGGACTGAAAACTGAACCTTAGGTTGAGTTAAACAACTACACCTGCCACTTCATCATCCACGATGACCATTAATGCAAGCAGGATGTCCATAAACCCAAAACACACACTGGAGGATGTATTGATTGTAAATTTGCAGTGCCACATCTGAACTGTGAGCACGCGGTCTTAGTGCTGGATGACTTACCTTGGCCTCCTCATTCACGTCCCAGGTGAAGGACACGGCATTGTAAGCGATTTCTTCAATATTTCCAATTGTGTTGAAGCTCTCTTTGTAGTCAGCTGTAGAGAGAACAGGAAAAGTCAGTTTTCGAACTTGCTGAAAATAAAGCAAAGCAAACCAGGATATGTTGTGTTTTAGATACTACAGAAACCACAACTGTTTAAACCAGTCTTGACCAGCATGCAATTCATTCTACAGACTGATGCTTGCAGCGGTAGAGACATGTACAATTTATATGGTGTATGATTAAATTTTGGGAGTAATGTACAAACAGCTCTGGCGAGTGTCGGAGAATGGCGACATTAAAACAATGTCTGCCAATGCAAGCGGTTTTAAGACTGATAAGCTGAGTCTACATGAAACAGCACCCTTCCACATTAGATAACTCTTATCTGTTTATGTAAACAAACATTTGCTTTTTTAGTAGCCGCTTGATAGGCCATTTATGACCACTCACACTTTAAGCATGTCTGTGATTCTGCCTAAACGCCATTACTTTATAGATTTACGTTAAGGATGGGTGATCTCATAACAGTTTCAATGGCTGGAGTCAGCCTGTCTATGCTAGTTTAGCTATGGCTGTTAACTTTACATTCTTGACTGGTACTTTCTAAGTGTCTGTTTTGATGTCCACCAGGCTAAAAGTCTGGGCTGCCCCTCACTAAAGATTTTTCTATTCAATTAATAGTTGTTCATTTAAGACTTGGGTGTAGAATACGTGCTTTAACATAAATTCGTCCCCCACACGTTTTGGGTCAAGTGTGTTCACATAGAGGTTTTTAATGACCAGTGTGTATAAATTTAGATTTAAATGCAAAGAGACAAGATAGTCTATGCATGACCTGACGTTTTATTCATATCTAGAATGAGGCCATGTGAACATCACGGAGCTCTAAACACTCTCATGTAATGTATGTTTCATTCATACTTGAAGCTGGAGGGCGCTCTCGCACAGAGTCCAAAACAGTCTCATAGAAATAATAACTTGTGAAATGCCAGGAAATCTGTACAAAGGCATACAGCTATCACTGTAGCTAAATTGAATAAAAAGCAGAAGGCAGAAACGTTTTTATGATTGCAACAATATATGGTTTATGTGTGTTTTTCAAGTCATCTCCAGGTAAATAAATAAAGTATATTAAAATTGCAGTGCTATTACGGAAGTTTATCCACTTTATTCTTCAACACGGAAGTAAGCCTATATAGACAAAACTTCCGGTTCATTAGCCACTGTAGGAAAATAATGAGAAAAATAACAATGAGCAGTAAACGGTAAAACTGTTTGCACTACAAACCAGTGTGTTCATAATTAAGATAATACGTTAAAATAATATGGTAAGACACACCAATTTACAATATCAAGCAGTAAAACGAGCTGTTTTTTACAGCTAGAAATAGATGGAAGCGAATGACTCCGGACCCACAACATTTACAAATGGCCGCACCCGCTAATAAGGGGAAAAAAAGCTGGATTGAAACTATAAAATATATTTTTATTTTTTATGGGAAAAAAAGTGTTTATATAGTATATGAAACAAACATAACCAATCATAAAATTAGGAAAATATAAGAAAAATTATTATAGAATAAGAGATAAGAAAAAAAATAACCTGTCATTTAGACAAAAAAAAAATTTGACATTTCCGTCCACCTCACTTCTGAAATGATGGCTATGCCCCAGATTTAAGCTATTATTCGACTAATCAAATGTTTGTTACTTTAATTACTTAAATATATACTTAGAAGGCCTTTATTAAAAGGCTTTCAAGCGCACATATAAAGCTTGCCGCAAAGCACCTGCAAAAGTAATGACTATGAATGTGTGAAAAATAGAAAGAAGATATTTTAATTGTTTATTAATATACTAGTGTTTTCTGAGTCCGTGTGTCGGTGACAAAGATTAAGTTGTACAGTGACGAGCCTTCAGAAAGAAATTCACCTTTCATACGGATTTCCATATTTCTCATGTCTGTGAGGCAAGAAGCCCATGTTAAAGTTAGAGTGAGCGGCTGTGTCAAGTTGCTACTATCTTTAGTCGTGGCCTAATGGTTAGGGAGTCGGGCTTGTAACCTAAAGGTTGCTGGTTTGATTCTCACACCGGCAGGAATTGAAAGTGGGGATTGTGAATGAACAGCACTCTCTCCACCTTCGATACCCCTAATTGTTCCCCGGGCGCTGGAGCAAGGCTGCCCACTGCTCCGTGTGTGTGTGTGTGTGCGCACTTGTTCACTACTCACTGCTGTGTGTGTGCACTTGGATGGGTTAAACCATTTCGAGTATGGGTCACCATACTTGACAATACGTCACGACTTAACTTAACTTTACCAAACATTTGGATTTCTGGCCCAGTATACTGTAATTACCTCAAGGACCAGTCATTAACGATCTGTCCATCACAGACACAGACCAATAAAATTATAGTCAACTAAGCCTTTTTTCGTCAACTAACCTAGTCAACTATTAGGGGGCAGCCCTACTAAAAGTATTAGATTACTTAGAAATCAAATAGCACCCATTTGCACAACTAGCTGCATGATTTAAGGTGTCATTCATTGTCGTACAACAGGTAACACACATGCTCATTATAGAAAAGGTGTGCTCATCAACTGCATTTTCAATTTTTGAAAGACTGCTGTGACTCTCAAAACAAAATCTGTTCAAATCCTTAAACCTAGGTATGAGTGGTAGTTTTTAGTGGCGATTTCCTATGTTAATTAGACTTTTTTTCTTCAGTTCCGAAGTTCTTTGTAATTTAATAAGCTGTCATTACAGAGGCGTTTATGTCTATGTTAAGTAAACCCAACACCTGTCTTACTTTGGGGTAACTTGGGGATTAGGAAGGCCGAAACCCTTCCCAATGGATATCCTTTGGGTGGTTTACCAAGCACGCCCGACGATGCCCGTAAGCGACCTCCCCCCGTTAAATAGCCCCATTCAAATCCCAGCTCTAGTGACATGGCCCCAAGCCTGAGGAACAATCCCGCCTCAACTGCTATTCAAATCTCAACTGTGCAGGTGTCAGGTTTCAGTCACTGTCTCCTCTTGGCTTCAGCATACTGCCGTATACCATGTGCCCAAAGGTCTGTCCACTTCACCAATCTACCATCACTTTCTTCGCAAAGCTCTCCTTGAAGTGCATCAACAAAACATTCCTCTATTTTCTCCCCATCTAAGAGAGCAGAGTTTAAGACAAAGATAGCTGCCATCAAGATTCAGATATTCCCTCAGGGTGCTCCCAGGCTGTGAAAGTCTCGAGGCCAAATCTTGACAAAGGGCATAGCAGAGCGTCTGATTACTGGAGATGAGGCGAGGACAAGAAGAAACAGGCTTAAGATGACTGTTCTGTCAAGGTGTGACAAGACCGAGAATAAGACGTGAATTGTTTGGACTCATAGCTACCCCACGCCAGGTGGACTCCAACAATTTTGGGCCTGTATGTTTTTTTTTTCTTTTTTCACTCATTTAACTTGAATCAGAAGCTGGGCTAGTGATCTGAAGGTCACAAGTTCAAATCCCAGGTGGGGTGACTCATGGAGCTGGAGAATAACTGGGATCTCCTAACACCATTGCACCTTACTTAACCCCAACTTGCTCCAACGGGACCAGCATTGTAATAAAGCGTGCAGCTGTGGATAACCCTATTAAACTGGCTGTGTCATTGCTGCCACATCCAACCAAGCTGTATTCCTGTTACCATAACTCTTCAACCATTTGCACCATAAAAATGTTTTTAAAAATAGCTCCTGAACAGTAGGACAACATGCACTTTTTAGCAATATATGGCTTATTACGGTTATGTCCTGATTTCCCTCAGCAAATCGCATGGCAGTTTTTGGGTAGCGCAAACAGGAAGAATTTGAACAAAGAATTACAGAACGCAACAGGATAGAGAGTTTAGAATGCAAAAAAAATCATTAGAAAAACAAACACATGCACATGCTGAAGAAGGAGTATACATGTTTGATAAAAACATGGGAGGAGGAAGCAGGACTCAGACCGGCATCTTAGCACATGCGATGTGTGTGTGTGTGTGTGTGTGTGTGTGTGTGAGTGCGTGCATTTATATGCATGCATGCATGCATTTGTGTGTGCGCAAAGAAGTCTCTTGAGTAAAAACTGTGAAACCCAGTGTCACAAAGAGACTTATAAAAATATATTTATTATAGTATGTTTTCAAGTTTGAAGTTAAATAAAATCTTTTAAATTCTATTTACAAACTCTCAGCACACAGTAATGCTCAATAACTGTAATTTATTGAAAGCTAATTGTTTTCTGACTCCTTGCACATGAAGATATCATATTGTTTTAGAATTTTACAGTCAAAAAATAAAAGTAAAAATGGCCTATATTAGCTTTGGGTTCTAAAGGAATAAGAAACTATGAACTAATTAACACCACAGATTTCATTAGGAAGGAAATATGTCCAAATGTCAAAATTACTGCTGTAAAAAGATCTGTGGCCAGTTGCATAAACTACTTAAGACTAGTCTTAAAAGTTAGTCATCAAATTTTTTTCTTCAAGACTGCCCTACTAAAAAAGTAATATGTTTAAAATGTTTATTTCATGCTAAGTATAGTTCAAATCTATTAACATATTTGCTGACTTATCGCTCAAGACTTACTGATATAAAAATTATAATTATTATTTGGAGAACTACTTGTGCACAATGTACATTTGTTAATATTAAGCCTAAAATGTGTTTTAATGTCACTATTGATGAGGATTGTATGATCTTTGAATAATATCGGTCTTTAAATGCAAGATGTTTAAAGTGTATCAAAAGTACACTTACAATAGTTCCACTTCAACACAATCAAATATACTTCAGTAAATCTTTATTTGGACCTCAGCACTACTTCTGCACAATTAAAGTGCATGAAGTACAAAATTAGTTCTTACAATTTAGCAGACGTTAACTATACCAGTTTAGTAATACCAAAAGTGCAGGGTATTTTTATTAAGCACATACATATGTAAATGTACTTGTAGTATACTTAGCGTGAAATAAATTCATTTCAAATACATTTTAGTTTATTTAGTTTATTTATTGGTCATAACTTTTTAAAGTCAGTTTGGATAAAAACACAGATTGGTCTAATTTGAATCTGAAAAGCTGGACTGATTACCGCTTGGTAAACTGCTAGTTACTATGTTGACTATGTTTATGCAGCTGGACCCTGTATCTATCTGTAAAAAAAAAATCTCACAGTAAACTCTTTCGTTAAATTGTGTATAATCTGTGTGTAAAACCATTTAGCAACCAAGTACCCATTAGCTGAGCAGAGGGAAACCAAGAGGAACCAATCTCCTGAGAGCCCTGAGGGCTTCTGGGATGTAAGGCACCATCAGTCTTAAAACTAGATGCGGATGCACAATGAACCATTTTAAAGACAAGAAGTACTTTTGACATAGGGCGATTCAGACCAAAGTGTGTTGAGCAGTAGCTTGGTTAATGATTTTTGGCAAAAAAAATATGCATAATCTACATAAGTACAAGAACACAAATGCTTTTAGCTATGCAAACTCAATCTCACGCATCGTTGCATTCAAAAAATATTTACTCTTTCACGTCAACTACTGCCATGATGGAGCAACAGTTTGAAGATAATCTTGCTGCTGATATACTAATAGCTATAGCAACCTGTTATGTTTAATGCAGGGCTGTCCAATCCTTCACCTGGTGGCCACTGTCCTGCAGAGTTTAACTACAATCCTTATTAAACACACCCAAACTAGCTGATTAAGGATTAATAGAAACTTCCAGGCAAGTGTGTTAGAGCAGGACTAACTTTCTGCAGACTTAATTTCCAACCATGCTCTAACAGATCTGCCTGTTATTTTCTAATAGTTCTTATGCAGGATTAGACACCCCTGGGTTAAATGAACTGGGGTAAATTGGCAATGCCTGATCCAAGATCAAGCCTAAATTTTGACCTCAGTAATGGAGAAGAAACCTCACCGATGTCCAGAACCCTCTGCTTTGCCGTGTGCTGACGAGAGTGCCAATACTTCCAGTACTTGAGCTGCTCATCGCGGTTCTTATCTTCACTGAATACAACCATGATGACACTCTGATAGAGGAAATAAGAGAAAGGAGGTTAACAGAGGTTATCACAATCCACTCAATTACTTCACGCCTCTTCCAAACCATCAAGAGCTGACTAGCATTGTTATTACCATAACAAGAATGGAAGATATGGTCATACATTAGGCCGTGTGTCCACCAAAGCATTTTTAGCCAGCTAAAAACACCAGGCACTCTTGCTCTGATATGGAATATTCGCAGAAGTAATGTGGCAGACGCATTGAGAATTAAATGTTACAAGCATTATTTTTTTTAACGATATTCATAGTAGTCTGGGAATCCCATCTGGTACAGACATGAATACTCGGAGACAAGAAATTTTGTCTCCTCTATTGTATCCTCCATTGTTGTTTAGTTGTAGTAATGTGTGACAGTTGCTCAGTGTGGATTTAGTCCCGCCCCTCCTCCACTGTGATTGGACGGCTGACTAAAAAGTGACAGTGTTGACAGTTTATCCAAAGTTGAACATTCTTCAACTCTCTGCACCGAGAAAAAAACACGCCCAAGTGCTCAGCATGAAAAAGACACTCAGTGCTCAGCTGCTGGCATTTAAAAAAAAAAAACATTGAAAACAATTTTAAAAATATGCTAGCTTTGGTAAAAAAAAAAAAACACTTTGGTGGACACATGGCCTTACTGTTCATAAGTGTGGGATTGCTAAGATTTTTTAATGAAAGTCTCAAAGTCTCACCAAAGCTGCATTAATTTGATCAAAAACACAGTAAAAACATTTTATTGTGAAATATTATGACAAATTATCATACCTTTTCTTGTTTAATATATTTTAAAAAGTAATTTATTCCTGATACATTTTTTTCCAGATTATTTGATGAATACGAAATTCAAAAGAACAGCATTTATTTTAAATAGAAATCTTTTACATTACAATGTGTTCTTGGCTTGCTGAATAAAATCATTAATTTCTTTTAAAAAATCATACTGACCCCAAACTTTTGAACTGTTATTTTTAGTTTTATCTACAAATTCATTTAGAGCTGTCAATCACTTAAAATATTTAATAGAAATGAATTACATATGCCAATTATTAATCAAAGCTCCCAAATTCAATGCCATGACATTGTTACATTACACCATGTCAATCTCCTTCGATTATCCGGTTTGATAGAAGAAGGCAGGCCTACACACTCACCCTTACTTTGCTGATGGGATGTCGGAGGCGTTTATTGGCACTTGTCTCGTTCAGTGTAATAGCATAGAACTGGCCTTTGTTCAGGTAGGTCATAGGCCCTTCACCCTGCTTCTGCCGCAAAGACCTGCTGGCCTCGAGTGTGTACTGGAAGGTGTCTCTGTTGAACAGCATGCTTTTCAGGTATGTGAGAGCTGATTCATTATAACATACAAGCCTAATGGTGTACACTACCAGTCAAAAGATTTAGAACAGTAAGATGTTTTTTAAAGAATTCTTTTCTACTCATAAAGCTTGCATTTATTTGATCCAAAATACAGCAAAAGCAGTAATATTGTGAAATATTTTTACTATTTAAAATAACTGCTTTCTATTTGAATATATTTTAAAATGTAATTTATTCATGTGATCAAAGCTAAATTTTCAGCATCATTACTCCAGCCTTCAGTGTCACATGATCGTTCAGAAATCATTCTAATATGCTGATTTGCTGTTCAAGAAACATTTATTATTATTATTATTATTATCAATATTTAAAACAGTTGAGTACATTTTGTTCATGATTCTTTAAAGATCCAAAGATCAGCATTTGTAACATTATACGCTATACCATTCAAAAGCTTGGAGTCAGTATCATTTTTTGAGGGGAAAGAGATTATAGAAATTAATACTTTTATTTAGAAAAGATGTTTTAAATTGATCAAAAGACATAAAGACATTTATAATGTTACAAATTATTTCTATTTCAGATAAATGCTGTTCTTCTGAACTTTCTAATCGTCACAGAAATCTGAAAAAATTCTAATCCGCTGTTTTCAACAATGTTTTTTGAGCAGCAAATCAGAATATTTGAAACAGTAAAAATATTTCAAAATTTTACTGTTTTTGCTGTAGCCTACTTTGGATCAAATAAATGCAGGCTTGGTGAGGAGAAGAGACTTCTTTAAAAAACATTAAAAATCTTACTGTTCAAAAACATTTGACTGGTAGTTACAACAAACAAACACACACTTACAACATCTCCGACTGTTCAAATATGAAGTCATCAGCTGCAAGCGATGATGGCCGATACTTCTGCATCAAAGAAACAATCAGCCATTGATTAAATCCAAGTTTTATAACAAATGTTTCAGAAGCACCAAACATCAATCTGCTCTCACTTCATTGCTGTCTTCCTCATAGTTGCTATCTGGGCTACTCCGATGGTCATCCTTCCCGTATCCACTGTGACACACGGCCGAGGTGTCGAACGAGTGGGCCTGTTCACAGATGACCCGCATCGGCTCCTCTCCTTCTGTCCTGTAGTGAACCCCCGAAGTCATGAAAACAGGAGCGTACACCTCAGCCTTCACCACCGCAGCGTTCCCGCTCTCTCCCGCAGACACGCTGTACTGCTCCCGTTTGGTGTCCTGGTGATCCGTGCTGACCGACAGATTTACAGGCACTGATTTCAGGACCTGGACGCGATTATCCACTGTCTCCGGCTCCATCTGACTGCTGTTTCCCACTGTAGAGTTTCTGAGGCAGTATGAAAGCATAAGAGATGAAAAGCTGAAATAAGTCCATTTATTCAACTCCATATTCACCATTACTTTAATCATTTCACTGACCTCTTTTCTGGCTCCTCTGAAATTTCAGCCGCTTTACTGATGGGCAAAACTCTCTTATCTCTGGGCACCTGTAGAAGATAATACATCAAAATACAGCAGTGCTGATAGTATCATAAGCACTGTTTCACTCATAATTGCTTGAATGGAGATTTATCACTACTTAGAGATAAATTGAACACTTCCTGACTGTCTTCCGCCATGTAACTTCCATATCGGATCAGCATACTTTCATCATATCCTTACTGTGCTTGTATGCTTTGGCTAATGAGGTGTAAGCTATAAAGTTGTACCTTGGTTGCACTGGCAATGATATAATTGTTTTCATTAGTCAAGAAATTCTGGATAAAAAATGATGGAAAGTATAAGTGTAAAAGTAACCGTGTGGCATGTTGACATCTCTAAATGCTGCTACATTCATTCTACGCAAAATATCAAAAAGAATAATTTCACTGGGACATAAATGTAATGAAAACTGCTTTCATTATCAAAAACTTGCATCTTAAACAAGAATAAATCATTATAAGGATGAACTGGATGGACTTTTCTGTCTGAACCTCACACAAAAGCTGTGATATGACTTGAAATATAGTGCACAAGTTGCAAAACATTAATCATGGCATAGTTTATTATGAATAACTATATATAGTTTTTGCATTCATTTGATTTTGTTTAATCATATTTTCAAAATGTATTCAAATGCATTTCAAAATGTATTCAAATGCATTTCAAAATGTATTCATTCAAATTCGAATTAAAAAGTAGGAGCTGTGCAAAATTCAATTAGTTAAAATGAATAACACTGGTTTACATGTAATAAATTGGATTATTGATACACAATACACAAACGTGGTTATTAGTACTATTACTTAATTCTCGTTCGTATGCAACTCAATTCTGTGTGACTAACATTTTATAGTTTATATGTTTATGTTAAAACTGTAATCCAAATGGTGTAAACCTGGTTTTATCCTCCGTACTACAAATTGATTGCTTTGCTAACCCAAGTTTGTGTCTTCTTAATGATGATTCTGGTCTCTGTATAAGCTTAATGGGGTCATATGATGTGATTTCAAGTTTTCCTTTCTCTTTTAAGTGTTACAAGCTGTTTGTGCATAGATAAGATCCCTGAAGTTGCAAAGACTAAAGTCTCAAAACCAAAGAGATATTCTTTATCAAAGTTAAGACTCTGCCACGCCCCCCTAAAACGGCTCAAACATGCCCCCACATGTCTACGTCACGATGTGGAAATATTTGAGTGAGGCCGCCCAAATGTTCACGCAAAGAAAGGCGGCGTGGTTTCAGTAACCGCAGCAGTGTTGATGCAGCCTTGTCAGGGAGACGCTGTGTGTTTCTATGTGAAAGCAAAAGCACTTTATTTGGCCTTCAGAAAGTAGATGCATTTAGGAATCATTAAGATTACTTACAAAGATGTTATCACAACGTATTTTATGGAAGACCGTTCCGTGAAGCTAGGAGAGGAGGTAATTCTGACTTTGCTATGACAATCTGGCGCTTCTGAATCAGTGGCTGTAAGTATGTTTTGTTATTAGTTTAAGTATTTGCTATTGACTGTTCAAATGAGGAGTTTTGCACGTCGTATGTGTGTGTGTGTGTGTGTGTGTGTGTGTGTGCGCTCGCGTGTGTGAGAGAGAGGAGACACGGAGACACTGCAAACACATACGAGCATCATCACCGTGTCTGTCACGCGACTCTGTTCCCCTCTCGGGCTTGAACTGATGGTAAAACTAAGGACATTATTACCTGTCTTTACATTTATTTTGAAAACTAAAGCTCGCTATTATGGTAAGGGACATTACATTTCCGACTCGTGCTTGTGGTGTTCGGCCAATCACAATGCACTGTGCCAGTTGGCCAATCAGAGCAGACTGCGCTTGTCGGAAGGAGGGACTTTGTAGAAAACGAAGTGTTTGAGAGAGGCGGTGCATAGAGGAACTACAATAATATACAGTATTTGAAAAATAATATGTTTTTTGAACATTAAATCATGTCAACATATTCTGTTACACCAAATACACAAAATAATGATCTTTAAAAAAAGCATCATATAACCTCTTTAAAACGAAAGAGAATGTTGTTTGCTGGTTTTACGGCTGTGAAGAAGAGTATAATACAGAACTGGTTTACACCGCACATGTGTGCAAACACATACTGAATCCACAGCCTCCTGAAAATAGTGACTTGTGAATGTACAACAGCATGAATTAATGGGGCCAAGCCCTCTACTATTGATGCTTGGCAGTTCTATAACATACTTGATTATATAAAGGAATGACTTGTTTTGTTTTTTCTTTTTTCCCTCCCGCTCTCTCTTCCTTTTTGACTGGACTCTTTAAAGTATTGATTATATGTCTGTTGTTGTTTTGTTGTTGCTGTTGTTTTGAATAGATGTTGTGATGTTGTGTGTAAAAAAAACAATAAAAAGTTGATAACAAAAAAAAAAAAAAAAAAACTGTAATCCAAATGGATGGTAATTTTGTGGTTGCAGTTAAAATGCATAAAACTTTTTTGGCTGTATAGTGCTTAAATTGTTATTTTCAGAACTTGATACTGTAGGCCCAGTTACTATCCACTTTCATTGTATAGAAAAAAGCAGCTTGAACATTCTGCTGAACTTCTCTTTTTGTGTTCCACCGAAGAAAGAAAAGTTACAAACACCATTAGGATGAATGAATGATAATGTGACATGAACACATGATTAATGTGAAGATGGTAAGAGACTCAGCTGATGTCCCTGACCTTGTAGTACTCATAGAGGAGCCCCAGGGCGGCAGCACTGTCTTCGTCTCCATTGATGCTCATCATGGCCTTTGTGGCCGCAGTAAGAGGATTCTCCAGGTAAGACCTCCAGGCCTCGTCCTCACTAGTGTAGGCCCGGCGCGGGTGGAAGGACGGCTCATTGGGAACCACTACAACCAGCCTCTTACTGGGACACACACACAGACACAGACACAAAACATATATCAGCACACTAGCAAACAGAAACACAGACATAAATGATCCCGCTGATAAAGCTTCATGTAAAAGCTCTATTTTGCATACTGATGAAAACAAACCTGCACACTGCACCTTTTGTGAGTGTGATGTATAGCGCATTGATGCCAGACAGAACTGACAGTGACAGAAGTCCTTCTGCATTTTACTGCCTGAGAGACAACTTCAGCTACAATGCAGCGAGTGACACATGACATGGGGAAGTGCCACTGCTGGCTCTAGTCTCCCTGTTTGATATCATATGATATTAAATCTATATCTGGCTGCTTTCATTCTTCAGAATCATGGACAAGATATTCAGCAACATACTGTGGTCTTAAAATGTTTTTGGCCACACCTAAAAAGAAATATACAGTAACATTGGGGCCACAATAAAAATGTAATAACACAAGAATTATAAAAATGAAGTATCTAAACATAGAACATGTTTATTAAATGGTTATTCTCTATGCTTTTTAAATTCATCTTAAATTTTCATCTGAAAAGTTCTGAGGTTGAATTATTTTTATGTTTCATTTTTATGTAGATGTTTTTTGTCTATTGTCTATTTGTTAACTGGGAATTATGGACATTTGTTTGGTAATGAATTAAAATTTAATTTTTTATTTCTTTTAAGTAATTGTTTTATTTATTGAGTTAAAAATTGACTATGCCCTCCTCAGAATTGGTGCAGAAGGTTTCCAGTGAAATTTATAATTCAGCAGATTCATAATCTATTGTTTTATGGCATTTTTTAATAAAAACATGTATCTAAAACACAGACTTAAATAATGAAATTCAGATGTATCCCTTTGACTTTGATTCTGTTATTTTAATTTGTATAATATAAAGTAAGTTTTCTTTACCCCAGTAATGGGTGAGAAATTCACGATTTGAGATTTTGTGCTATAAACATTCATGTATTCTCAGAATATAAAAGTAAATCGTGTTGGGTTCACTTTAACGTTCTGAAAATATTCTAAAAATGTAATTGTCCAAGTAGTGACTTCACAACACGATAGTCATTCATTGGTAAACACACGAGATGTACACACAAGCAGTGAGCACAGAGCATGTTCTCCTGTGGGCTCTTTCACTGGAAAAGAAAGGTCAGAATACAGGCAAAGTGGGACAACTGAGCTTATTCATCTTTAGCATTTAAAAAAATAAAAAATCAGGATATGGGATGACATTAAATAGTGTCCTTAGAAATAATTTTTGTTATTTGGAATGCAGTGTAAAACAAGGTACATATTCTGATTCTGTATTCTGATTACAAGGTAATTACACTTTTTGTATTTAATATTTCTGAATAGTGTAGCTGATTAAGTATTTACTATAGTTTATTGTGAGGAGCTAAATCATCTGAAACATACCTTTATGTATAAATTTTCACAAAGTTTTCTACTTTACCTGCACTCACTCTATTTAATTGGAATTGCACATGAATTAAGTTCCATGTAATACTTTGACACACATAATGTCTAAGAGGTGCAAGACCCATATTACCACCAACAACCCTTAAGAGAGAGCAATTCAGTCCATTTACCTTGCCTTTTATAAACAAAACTGTGATTTAATCACCATAAACATAAATAAACTGGTTGTTACTAATGACACAATCGATCCGAACACTGCGTAAATTAAAACAATAGGCCTAAAACAATCTTTTCAAACCTTGCACTGTGTGTATTAAAACTAAAACAAAAACGTAATATTGTGACGCTTCTAGGTTAGGATGATCGTCAACGATATACAGATAAAAACTATAACGAAATAATACAGCACAAATATAAATAAATAAATAAATAAAATCTTTATTTTTAGTAAAAACATTACATGTAGCAAATAAGCCTTTTCTTTGAGGTCTAAATAAACAGGAATGAATTTCAGGTAGCTTATATTCAAGGTGTTTCCTCCGTGAAAAATGGCGTTTTGACCGCAAAAAAAACTTTCCTCATGCGGTGAAATTCATCAATAAAAACAACAATAAACCAGACAAAACCTGTGTAATATTACACGCCGTTAACGTAATTATTGCGACCGTAAAACAAGGTTTTGAGAGTTTAGAGAAAATATGAAACTTTTCTGAAAGTACAAATGCAGAATGGCACTCGGCGACGCTCCGATACTTGTGTTGAGGTGAGGTAAGATCGTGTCGCAGTCCTGACTCTTACCTGTCTGTCTCCTGTGACATATTTCTCTTCCTCCGCGGTTCTTCCTTGTGAAACTGGACTTTCAAGTCGGTGCAGGTAACAGAAGACAGAGCGCGAGCGAGAGATGCCAGAACCCGGGCTACAGGTAAATCGACTTTTCCCTCTCTGCTTATTTCTCAAGGGCTGAAGGAGCAGGTAGGAAACACCTGAGCACCCCGTCCCGTCCTTCCCGAAGATTTCAACGTGTAATTTATAAATTAAAAAAAAATAAAATCTGTATATTTTTAAAATATTTATAACACGTTAAATCTACTTTTATTATTTTTATTGTTTGCGTATAGACCTATAGGTAAACTTTGACGGCTTTTTTTCTGTGTAAAGTATTTGGGTTCAAGTAGGGGCGGGTCGGCGCTCTGATTGGTCGGGGTGCGAAAATGACGCTCGCTGATTGGCTGGCGCGTCAGAAGACAGGTTAGAAGACCCGCCTCACCTGTAGCCATAGATTTGTACTAGAAATGAAGGGCAGAATGGAGAAAGCCACAAAAGGCTGGATTATTATTATTCAGGTGCAATGATAATAGACTCTCCCAGAGAAGCTGGAAATCAAAAAGGTTTTCAATTCACAATAAAATGGATTGTACTTTGAATTGCATGTTAATATTATAAAGAGTGGTTCACAGGTTTACAGTTGGCTAACACCACCATAAATAGCACACATCCTATTTTGATTCTTCAGAAATTCAAGTCATCAAGATCTGACATGCCCAGAAGTCAAATAGCAGTCAGTCAATATTAGTTCCTTAAAAAGTTAGTTGCAATTTTGCGTGAGAAAAATTAATCTGAGTGACATTCCCCACATTTCAAAGTGTCAGGTGTGAACATGTAGATACACAGTGACATCACTCGATGACAAAGCATGGGAAATAAGAAACTACTCGTATTGAAAACACAACGGAGAGTTTGCAACATTGACACCAAAGATGATGCGAGGAGGGATATTGTATTACCCAAATATTATTAGTGCTGTTCGCTATTGCTCATACTTTTATTATGCTACTATTATCTTTTCTGACATAAAACGTGGCAAAAATGTAGCATCATCCCACACCTTTGTGATATGGATACATCAAATTGTGCAGATTTTTGAGGAAAGAAGTGATTACTTTTACTCAAGAAACATTGTTAATAATAAGCTGACTGCTGCTCAAAAAATTTTTATTATTTCTAATGTTGAAAACAGTTGTGCTGCTTTTTGTATATTTTTCATATTTTTGATTCATGTAACATCATAAATGTCTTTACTGTCAGTTTTAAACCATTTAATGCATCCTTACCTGTGTTTCTTTTTTTTTTTCATACTCACCCCAAACTTTTGAACAGTTAGTAATGTATCACGGTTTCTACTCAGC
This sequence comes from Onychostoma macrolepis, assembly GCF_012432095.1. NCBI lineage: Eukaryota > Metazoa > Chordata > Actinopteri > Cypriniformes > Cyprinidae > Onychostoma > Onychostoma macrolepis. The sequence continues at coordinate 5,875,287 of NC_081173.1, forward strand.
ACAACTGTTTTCAACATTGATAATAATCAGAAATGTTGCTTGAGCAGTAAATCAGCATATTAGAATGATTTCTGAAGGATCATGTGACCCTGAAGACTGGAGTAATGATGCTGAAAATTCAGCTTTGATCACAGGAATAAATTACATTTTAAGGTATATTCACATAGAAAACATTTAATTTGAATTACAATAATATTTCACAGTAATACTGTTTTTACTGCATTTTTTTCAACTAAATGAAGCATTGGTGAGCACAACATACTTCTTTCAAAAACATTCAAAAATCGTAATTATTCCAAACGTTTGGCCACCAGAGTACCTTTTCTTTATTGAAATGCACAATATAGCCTGCTCAATGTTTCTGAGACTATACAGAGAGATCATGATAGTGGGGCACTAGGGAGAGCATAATAACTTGTTTACCTAGGGTTATTGTCACCTTAATGAACCTATTGTGAGAGAATGTAATGTTTGCCATTACCCCTTCTAAACAAACCAATTTGCGGCAGCTTTGGTAAACCTCAGTTCACTGGAGTGTAAACACTGGGCATCCATTGTGACGGAGTTTGAAGACTGACACCTTGGGCAAGCAAACACAGGCCTTTGTTTTGAGCATAGATCAGCCATTCAAGAAAAGCAATAAAAAGCCTGGGTCAGAGACAATGGCTCCCTGCTTTAAGGAGAGGGGGTCAGACAGGGAAGGGGACTGGAGCAGTGGGGCCCAAATGAGTCTGATAAAATCTCCACGTTCTGCCCTCTCTGAAGACCCCTGGCCTGACCTCATGCTCTCTGGATGCTCACAAAGGACTACTGAGACTCCTGACTGTACATTAGGACAATGAAGCAAAGTTTGGCTTCTTTGTCATTTAAATGCAAGACTCTCTTAAAGAGATGTGATAATGGTATTTCTGAACTGTTATTAGACTGAACTATATGAAAGTAAACAGGAGGCGTATTTACAGTATATAAGTGATTTTTAAAAGTTATTTCTATACTATTATTTCAGTAATATTTTCACTGATATTTTGAAGACAAAACCGGGACATTTTAGGTAATTTAGAAATCCTGGCCAGGACATGTGAGGGAAAACGAGGATGAATGGATGTAAAAAAAAAAAAAATTTAATTAATTAATTAAAGCTAAATAAATATTAAAAAAAAATACAAATGACAAAAGCACATGACAAAATTACTAAAACTTAAATTAAAATTGAATTACAGGACATGGACAAATGTCAAGGATATGTCCAGGCAAACGAGGACGTATGGTCACCTTAAAATTACTAAAATGAAAACTAAAATAAAAAATGTATTAAAGCTAAATAAATATATTAAAAAATGAATAAAAATGACAAAAGCGCATGACAAAATTACTAAAACTTAAACTAAAATTACAGGTCATGGACTGAAATAAAAAATTAATTAAAGATAAATTAATATTTAAAAAATAATAATAATAAAAATAACAAAAGCAAATAACAAAATTACTAAAACTTAAATAAAAATGACAGGACATGGATAAATGGTATCTTAGTAACTTAAACTTTTCACTTATATTTTATTTCAGTTTTATGACCAAAAATGATTTAGTATTTTTAGATGGCTTTAGTTTTCCAGGTAACAGTAACTACACTGCAATATAGCCAAAATTTTACATTGATAAAGAAAATTTGAGCAGTGCACATCCATGCAAATGTTGCTAGGGCCTTACTATGCTGAATGCTAATTGCTAAATTGTGCCTTTTAGCATTATTTGAGGTATCATTCATGTCCGTAGTTTAGTAAGTTTAGTGGTTCAAATCACTAACCTCAAGTATGAGCGATAATAACAGTGATCCTTGGTTTGGCAAACACCACTAATAAAATGTCTGTTGGCAACATTAGCATGGGCTAAATAGCTAAAATGTCAGATCAAGCATCACAGTAGATCCACTTAGACCATGTTTTTGATCTTGATATGAGTGTTTAGCATGTCTTCATGATTACAGCCCATATTTTCTAATCTCACTTTGAGAGCACCTGGTGTTTTCACTACTGCGTGCAAATGAAGTTGCTAAATAAATACAGGTGGGGTCCTCAAAATGGTATTCTCCGAGCTTTGCCCAAAGGCTTATGGCTAATGCGGAAAAACCGCAACATTGCGAATAAGCCTGTCTCACCATGCCTGGACTGCCCACAGTAAAAGGACAGGATGTACAGAGAGCCAGAACGCAACAATAGGACTGGATTACAGACTGTATGTACACACAAGCAAAACCTATAGCAGCCAGGGCTCCTTTAAGACTATTTACGCAAACTTTTGTAACCCAAAAGTCAAGGCCCTCTATTGAAACTTCTGCTAGTTTAATTCAGGGTACTATGTTTGTACTTAATAACTCTAAACGTCCCCAGCTGACCCTTGTAAAAAAGTAGTGCACTAGAAGTGACTTCAAACGTTAAAAGTATATTTTTAAACTGAAATGAAATAAAAGGCCACTTAAGTATACTTAAAGAGAGACACTTTCATAGCTGTTTGTTAACACACTTAAGTCAACTTTAATAAGTGCACTTATGGATCATGTCAAATTAAAGGTTTTACTTTTAAATAAGTTTAATAATCTTTTGTTGCACTTATTTTGATGTGTTGACTAACTTACTGAAGCACATGTAAAGTACTTGATTGTAATTTTAACTGTAGTGTGCTATTCAATATTAGATTTAATATATAATTTAATTTAATATATTTTAAATGTACTAAATTGCAACTTTAACATTAAAGACGTATATAAATCCATGACATACAAGTTTCATTAAATGCCATTAAAGTGTATTTTAGTTTACCATAAATGCTTGTCAGTACATTCAGCAGTACTTTAACCATATTTAAATGACATCAAAAGTAATTCTGAAATTTAAAATAAATAAATAACTTAAGATATACTTAAGATATACTTAAGTCCTAAGTGGGTCAAAAACAATCTTAAGTTTGATGAATATAATATAATATAATATAATATAATATAATATAATATAATATAATATAATATAATATAATATAATATAATATAATATAATATAATATAATATAATATAATATAATATAATATAATATAATATATAATATAATATAATATAATATAATATAATATAATATAATATAATATAATATAATATAATATAATATAATATAATATAATATAATATATGAAAATAAAAGATAAGATGAACTTCTTTGTTTTGTTTTAGATACATGTTTTTTGTGATAAGGATCACAACTCCATTAGTCATTAGTTAAAGCAATTTTTTAGAGTAATCAATTTATAAATTTCTTTATGCTACAAATTGTTAAGCTCTAACTCAGTCTGTTGGGGCTTAGTTTCATTAGAAGTTGTCATAACTCAAAACGATTGCTTGTGTGTGTGTGTGTGTGTGTGTGTGTGTGTTTGTGTGTAATGATAAATTTAATTTAAACTATAATACGTTTTTACTGAATTGTAAATAGCATGCAATTAAGTATCCAAAAACATTGCATTCAGTTAAGTATATTGAGTGTATTATTTCCTAAATATGTACTCTTTTTAAAAGTGTATATATTTTTGCTGCTGGTGTCTTTGACAGCTGAAGTTGTAACCTGACAGTGTGAGGCAGGCTCAGGCACGAAGTGTGCAGGGTGTCACGATTTTTTCTGTCCATGGCATTCTTCTGAAAGCACATGCAGGGCAGGCTATGAGAAAGATAGGGATGTATGCCGCATACCAGGGATTTCTGAGATGGGAATAGGAAGCCTGTTAGGACCTGCCCGACTGCTGCCGTGTACCCGTTTGGCAGGTACGTCCCAGCATGCAGTGGGACTGTGGGACTGTAGGGGCAGGAATGCAGTAGGTGGAGGCCCCGGACAGCTCCTGCACAGGTGTGCAATCAGCGCTCCGCCGGCTTTTTAGGGGGTGGTGGAGGGGACGTGCACATTCCAGTGGCCCTTAAAGGGACAGCAGCGTTTTCTCTTCACATGCCAGGATGTCTTGACTCCAAACCTGTCCTATGGGAAGCTGCTGAACAGGTTGGGTGAAGGGGATGATTGCCTTTGCATCAGCACCATAAACCTGTCTCTGCGGCTCTGCAGTCAACAATGATGAATCTGTATTACACAGCGCTGTTTGCGGGCATTTGCATTGGCGGCAGCATGTCACGCTTCGGTTGTACTTCATAGGAAGCTCTCAGGAGAATGAGTCGATAACGTTTTTTTTGTTTTGTTTTTTGTTTTGTTTTGTTTTGTTTCGTTTTGGCTTTGACAGACCTTGTGAACAAAGAAGTGCACTTGAGCAAACTTTTAAAAAATAGTATATTATGGATGTAACATACCTAATGTAATGTTTTCAGACACTTAACTGCTTGTTAATTGCAATCAAATTAAATGTAGGCCTATTATACACTGTAAAAAATCAAAAGTTGAGAAAACTTAAATGTTTAAGGCAACCAGCTTAAGGAGAATTTTTGAGTTTTCTCAACGTCTTGTATTCAGTTTATACAACAAAAAGTTTTCTCAACTTTTGGTTTTTTTACAGTGTAGTTTAAATTTATATTAAATGCAATTAGTTGAATTTTAGAGTGTTTTTGGACCCACTTAAGCAGGACTTAATCTTCATATGTAATTTCAGAATTACTTCTATTGTTTTTGAAATATATGCTGAATGTACTGGCAAGGATTTATGATAAACTAAAATATACTTTAATGTAATTTCTATTAAAAATCATATATAATGCATTTAAATATATTTGCTTTGCACATTTTTAAAGATGAAGTTGCAGTTTAGTAATTTAAATACAAGATACTAACTAAGATACTAACAAATCATAATCATGTACTTTACATGTGCTTTAGTATGTTAGTCAACATAAGTGCACACAACAAAAGATTATTAAAACATAAAGTACTTTAGGATTTTTAATTTGACATTGTTACAAAGTGCTTTTTAAAAGAGTACTTAAGTTTGTAAAGAAACAGTCATGAAAGTATCTCTCTTTAAGTCAAGTAAGTGGCCTTTTATTTCATTAATATTATATCATCTGCAAGAATACAGTTTTTTAAATATACTTCTAAGATTTGAAGTACACTACAAGTGTGCTTTCAATGCAATTAAGTATTTTTTGTCACAAGGGTCACTGGTGCATTTGTCGGTACTTCTGCCATTGTGGTGAACGTGGAACCTGTCCGTTGACACATATTGTTTTCAGCATAGTTGGATGTCAGTGGAAAACAGAGGAAGTAACTGATGGGATGGATCAAAACAACTTCCTCTTGTGTAAAGCTCGGGTTCCTCTCCCACATCTGAAAATGTTTTGTTGTGCTGAGCGGCTTTCATATTGAGAGATGCAATTAGTGCGCATTAAAACACATTTACATACAAGAATTTCACCACAGCTTTGTCAAGACTTGATCAAAGTTCTTAAGAGCGGGGAGGATGTTATAGCTACTTATTGCAATTCATGATACACCCAAAAGCGTGCACGGAATGACACAAGAAACAACTTTTTTTAACATGAATTAAATGCAATATTAAAGGGATAGTTCACCCAAAGATGAACATTTCTGTCATCATTTACTCACCGTCATGTCGTTCCAAACCTGTATGACTTTCAGTCGTATGCTGAGGAGATAAGAACATACTTTGAAGAAGACAGTTGACTTCTGATTTAATTTTTGTGCATATAGTCAGCATGTCTTAATGGATCAAACTTGCAATTTTTCCCTGGTAGTTGATAAAATCCCACAGACTCCCATATTTTTGCTTCCCAAAAGAAACAATTCTTGAATAAGTCATTTTTTCCACTATAAAGGACTTTTTATGAATGGAAAGTCTCTTGACTGTTAAGGTTCTTCATGGAACCATATAGACGCTAATATATAAACTTTACTTAAAAAAAAAGAAGGTACTCTCATAAAGTTTCCAGAAGAAGAAAGAACTATTTTTCTTAGTATAAAGAACATTTATTAATAATCTAAAGAACATTTTTTCACTACAAAGAATCTTTTGTGCAATAAAAAGATTCCATATATTAAAAGTTCCAATGAAGAACCTTTATTTGTAAGAGTTTAGAGTGTGTCATAGAGAAAAGAATATACTGCACTAGAGGTAAACCATACAAAACACCCTAGCAACAACCACCCTAAAACAAAGCATAGCAACCACCTGGCAATTTTAAAAAGCGTACTCATATTTTGTTCAGAAAAAATAAATAGTTTGGTAATGTTATGTGGTTGTTTTGTGATGTGACTAATCTGTTTATAGCCCAGAATGGCTTAATAAAGAAGCACAGTGTCTAAAATGGGAATTTTCTGGGATGTCTGTGGAAAATCCTTCTTTTTCCAAGGACAAAGGACAGACTGATATAATTCTCCTGTTGCTATTGAGGGTCTGACACCTGTGAGATTTCCTTTCAGAAACCCTCAGGCAGGACATCTCCACCCAAGCACAGTCGAAACTGCACCCAACATTCATGCAAAATTATGATGGATAGTGTGTGATACAAAACCGATAAACACTATGTATGCATGTGTTTAAAAAAACCCATCTGGGCTGATTTCGAGAATGATTTCCTCATTGTCTCATACCAGACATATGTCCTCATGGAGACTGTTTAGTGCTCAGAATCTGCTTTCTCATGATGTGAAAAGAAACGAAATGTAACACCATTTACAGGAAACGTCTCTCACAGTTTCAGAAAGAATAAAACATGACATGTACATATGTTTACTAACATTTTGCAGTCGTAGCCTTGAGCTGTAGTTGAGTGAGAGTGCTTTGCATATTCAGACATGCAGTAGCACGGAAGGCTAACGAATTTCCTTCTCAACATTTTCTTTCTTTGATCTGGAACTGAAAAGGTTTGCGTTTATCCATTGTTTGATGCACAAGTCATATTTGTTCTAACGTGTATTCAGCTGCTTTCAGTTTCATTAAATTCAAGTAGGAATGTAGCTATTTATGTCAGTATTTCATATACATGTGTGATTTATAAAAGTGGGGAAAATAAAGGAATAGTTTACCCAAAAATAAAAGTTGCGTCATCACATGCCTTCATGCCACTAAAGTATTGATTTATGTCCCCATTCACTATATAGCCTACTACATGGCATAGTTCAGAATTTATCTCTTTTTCTTCCACAGAATTAAGAAATTCATATTCAATACTATTCCTTTGAATTCAATCTATGTATAAACATTCAGATTTAACTTATAACTGTACTAGAAGAATATTATCTTGTCAGTCTAAAAAGAATCTATTGAATGAATGCTTCCAAATCAAGCTAACTGAGCTTTTACTTTCTCTTATGTTTAACTTGTCATTTAGTTGATGGTGAGGTGAGAGGCCAAAGGGGTTATTGAAGATTAATACTGCCATCTACTGGAGGAGCCAAAAAATAGACTTCATGTCACAGAGAAAAAAATCTTACATGGAACTGAACCAGCTATTAAAACACAATAAAGGCAGAAAAATGCTTTTTTTTTTTTTTATTTGTGCTTTAGGTTTGTGCTTTATTCTATTAACTTTTAACAGAGTTGTTATCACAATAAAATAAATACATAAATAAGATAATAAACCGCATATGATTTAATGTTAATTTGTTTTATTGTATTGTAAAAAACTTCACTGTCTCAGATACAAAAAAAAAAACTTTGGACTAAACCCGTTTCTCGGTTTTGTTTTGTTTTGTTTTTGTTGGTTTGTTGTTGTTGTTGTTGTTGTTGTTTTTATGTCAAAATGCTGTTTGTCAAATTTACATTCTTTTTACATTAATGCTTCAATTTAACCTTTACTGGAAAAGTTTCTGGCCGGACCATGCGTTTTGGATGATTATTAGTGCAATAATTATAAGCAGTGCAATAATTATTAATTCCAGTGTGTGGCAGAAGTGAATGCTTTCATGTGGCTAAATAGAATAAATACTGAAATAAGCAGCTGGAAATTGCAGTTATGGAATTAAATATGAGTTTCTATAAATGTGAAAAATTTAAATTTGGGTTTAAATAAATATTCTATTTTATTTCTTAAACGTGTGTCAAGTCAATGGCTTTCTCAGTGTTGTTATTCTGGTGTAATTTATTGTCCAGGCCCTAGATGGCGCTGTTAACGTGTTGTTTTTCTCAGCGCTTTTCTGGATGGACCAATCAGAGTCGTCTGTGATTATTGCAAATTAAATTTCCTTTTTTTTTTTTTTTTTAGGTGTTCAATCTAAGGTCTGGTCTGCTGTTTACACCGCTTGGTAACTTAAAAGTTTTGTACTGCAACATAAAAATGATTGTCAGCTAGAGAGCGTTTCTGACTGGCCGCTTGCTCCTACTGTTTTTTTGTTTTTGTTTGTTTGTTTGTTTTTTATTAATTTCTAAATATTTTATAACAAGTACAAAACTACACAATATCAAGAACAACAGAGGACAATATCTCAAAAATAATACAAGGAAGAAAGTAAAATAAATAAATAAACTAAAATAATAATAATAATTAAGTAAATAACATAACATGAACCAGAGAGGGAAAATTATAGAAGATTAAACATTGACAGCAATTTTTGACTTCTGAATGATTTTTAGTTTTTTAAGCCCATCAGAGACAAAACGCAAGAATTATAATCAACCAGAAAAAAAATGTCAGTAGTGCGTTCTTGCCCAAAAATGTGCATTTGTAAATAAAAGATTTGGCAAGTATAATAAAAAGATTAACAATATATTGAATACGGGAGTTAGAGTTATAATAAAATAAAATAATATCAATGTGTTAATACATATTCTGACATTTGTTTTGTTTTTTTCTGAGAGGCACCCACTGTTTTTTTATTTATTTATTTTTATTTTTAAAAAATTTTGTTTGTTTGTTTTTGTTCTCACATACGACCTTCCACAAAGATAGATGTGATTTCTCAGCACAGTTATTTTAGTGATATCTTCTATGTAGCTGAGGTAAATTTTATATGTGTTATCAAAATAATGCGCCCACATTGCCTTCAAGTTTTGGTATATTGGTGAATATATAGCCTATATAGTGAATTTACTCATTATATATGGAAAATTCTTTATTCACAAATTGGCAGTGAAAAATTTTTTTTTACTCATTTTAAAATAGAAATAGTATGAGTTAAAAAAAAACAAGAAATGAATCTACTCTTTGAATAATTTTACGGACGTGTGATTTTCTTATTGCTTTCCCTATTTTATTTAATTTCTTATTGTTTTCGTTTATTATTGTGTTTGTTTTGATATTGTTATATTATTATCTATTATATTTAATATATATTTATTATATGTAATATTATCTATGGGCAGGTTACACCTTGCTCTCGTGTAACGTGCGGAGCGCATGCGGCTCTCTAGCGCTCGGCGCCGCTGTGGTCAGTGCAGGAACTACAGGAGAGGCGCTCTGGGAAGAGCACAGCTGTCAGAAGCGTGCGGGAGTACACTTAACAAGCTCAAGAGCTGCCAGCGGATCTCATCTGTTCGCCAGGTATGCCCAAAACACTTAGTTCTAGATATAAAAGAACATATAGTCGTATTTTATCAACCCGTATGTTGGTGTGTCGAAAGGTCTGATTTTGTTAGTGTGCTTAGCATGCTAGCTGGCTAGCCATATGGTGTTGTTAACTAAGCCCAGTATGTTTACTTACTAATTTACGTAAACTCTTAAAGCATGCGAGGTTTTACTTATTTGATATTTGGTTTTGAGCTCCTGAACGTCTTTTTAAACTCTGGTTATCGACATACATCGATGGTGTAGGGTGAAATAGTGCTAGCTGTCGAGCTAATGTGCTAACGAACCTTAATGTACATTGACAGCTAGCTCACAAACAGCTAACATTGAACATTAAAACTCTCCCTTATTGTGTACTAATATATTATTATTTATTTAGAAAGCCTAACATACTGGAATAGCTGTTAACTGGAGACATTATTCTACTGTAATATTCATATGAAGCAGCTTGTGTCTTCTGATCACTCTGTGGTTTCTGTATTGAGCAACAACACAACATCAGCTGCCTGACATTGTTATTGTTTTAAACTAAGCCAAAGGCAGAACATGGTGTACTCTAAGTGTTAGTTAAGCCTCATATACCCTCAATAGGAGACAAGACACAGTCCTGGTGGAGTTTTATCTGACTGAATTTTTATTAGCACAATAAATGATGTGGAGTTTGGTTTGTTGCTAGATAACCGGCACACAAACACGGCACATAATGATGAGGTTTTGCAGTTGATTCTGTGTCTTGTTTGTTCTTGATAGCCGAGTATGTAAATCCATTGGCTGTGTGACTCATACTTCACTCTCTGTATGTTGTCGACGTCAGTTTGTCTTCCATCCAACAGCATGGCTCGTGGACACCAGAAAATCCAGTCTCAGCAGAAAAACGCCAAGAAGCAGGCAGAGATCAAGAAATCCAAAGGCCACGACCAGAAGACCGCGGCGAAAGCGGCACTGGTGTTCACATGTGGCGTCTGCAGGGTCAGTGGTAATTATAGCCGGTTATTTTTACCCCAACAGATCATCCTTAGATGTTCTTTTCAACCAAGTTTCAATACCCACTTATGACAGATTGCACTTTTTATGCTTTTTGAACTTAATTGTATACACTTTGGACATTTTCTGAACACGGGCCAAAGTAAGGAACCCATGTTTTCCCTGCATGCTGTCGATATAAAGCTGATTTTATAAATGGGTGTGTGTAGACAATGAATGTGTTGGGAAATTTTGTTCTCAAGCTGCAACTTGTTTCTGACTATGAAAGTTATTCACTGTAGGAAAAAAAAAATCTGACTTGTCAGTACACCTTCTACCAATTACCAGTAACTGAGAGCCACACATGAGATTCATGGGCACAAAACCGCTTAAAATCACCATCAGATGATGTATTTTACCTGTAGTTTTGTGACTGCGGAGCCACATACAGTTAAGTGAATGAAATATGTCTTAATTACAATGGTTTGTTTGCTGTACACTTGCATTTGTTGCTGTTGTTAAAGCAATCCACTCACCAAACTGACATACTCCAGAAAAGACATTTGGGGGAGTGTAGGAAAGTAACAGAAGCCGTTATCCTCATTAGAAGTCAGTGTATTTTAAGGTAAAAAATACTTGCATTCAGTTTCTTGAAGCTGTGGTCAACATTAGCAAGAAGTCCATTGTCAATCGAGTAATGATGTATGAAGCACAGCTCACAGAGAAGTCATCATCAAAGCAAGCAGCTTTCTGTTGGGAAATGCGGTGAATTGATATGACCAACTCGAACCTGTTGTGAAATCTGTGTGGGGAAATCTTTAGTGAAATTCCTCATCGCCTGGATTCCTATTGAAATAATTGTTTTCCCCTGTGAAAATTGGCAGACAATGGTAGATGTGACCACACCTTTATGATACTGTATGTATATTTTAGGGCTGCACATTAATGACTAAACAAATAATCATGCTAATTTTACCTATAATCACAGTTATTAATTAGGATTTAAAATAAATTTTTACATTGCATTAGAATTTTAAGCAAGATATTAAGAGAACATCAACTCACATGCAGGGTTTATTTTACCTCATCTAGTTTCCTGATTTATTATATTTACCATATACAATTAAAACACTCTCTACATTATGAAATACTGGTAAAAGCTTCTCTCAAAAGCAAAAACTGTGAAATTCCTGATATTAATTCCATTGATTCCAAATTGTTAGCATTTTTTTCTATTAAAATGATAAAAGACTTTGTTGTAGCACTTCGTGAAGGAACACAGACTGGCTGGTACCCTTTTATTTGAGCAGAATCTGTCAGTGGAGTTCTCTAAAATGGGAAGATTTGTCTCTCCGCTGCTGTCAGCTTTCACTTGCTCAGTTAGGGTTTAATATTAAGACAGTTAATATTGACCAATATTACCAATTTAACTGCACAGACACTGTTGGATGAGAAACAAAAATTGAACTAAATTGAGTTGAATAATGACACTAACTTGGTAACATGGACATTGTTATTAAACTGAATTAACACTGAACTGACTTTAACAAAATTATGACACACTTGCCTTCTGTAGAGTTGCTTATACAGGAATTGAACTTGTTTCATAATTGATGAACTTTGCAATAATGGCACTGTTGGTGAACTGTATTGAGCTGAATAATGACACTGTCTTCTGTAGACCTGCATTACTGCTTACATTTAATTCGTTTCATAATGAGTTTTTGAGCTGATTTGAAACCATCTGTATTTTATATATATATATATATATATATATATTAGTGCTGTCATAACGATTAATCGCATCCAAAATAAGTTTGTTTACAAGGTATGTGTACCGAGTTTATTTATTATGAATATTACTATACAAACATTCGGTATGTATTTTGAAAATGTTTACATGTGTATATACATTTATATATTTATATTATTATATTTTAAATTATATAGAAATATTTCATATATAAATATAACATATTTTTCTTAAATATATACATATTGCATGTGTTTGTGTTTATATATACATAATAAATATACACAGTGCACACTCATATTATGTAAACAAAATGTTTTTATTTTGGATGCGATTAATCGTGATTAATTGTTTGACAGCACTAATATATATATATATATATATATGTATGTATCTATGTATATGTGTGTGTGTGTGTATTTATTTATTTATTAGTTTGGGGAACCATTCTCACTATTAACTAACTATCAACTGTGACTTTTGCCTAAATAAACTTCTAATTTGCTACTTATTAATAGTAAGGTAGTTGTGATGTTTAGGTATGGGGTGGATTAAGGGATCTAAATTATGGTAATGCAGAATAAGGCATTAATATGTGCTTTATAAGTACTAATAAACAACGAGTTAGTTTTACTGAAGTTATACTCTGTGTGTGTGTGTATATATGTTAGTAAAAATGTATCCATTGAAAAGCTGTGATTGGTGGATTTAAGATTTTGACATCTGGCAACCCCGAGCAATGCAAGATAACAAAAATGAACAGAATGTTTGCAGGATAAAATAACAATATTGCAAATGATTAATCTTAATTAATCAAGAGAAGCGGAAATTGTGACAACCCTAATACAGTTAATGTGATTTTGGTCACCCAAAATCATTCAGGAATTAATTGGTTTGTACAAAGTGTTTGTTTCATACCAGAATGAAGCCAGACCTGGATTCCATGAGCCATAGCATGGTAAACTAAACCATGAAACCCTTCTGTTTTACAGTCGCAAATGCCAGATCCCAAGACCTTCAAGCAGCATTTTGAGAGCAAGCACCCCAAGAGCCCTCTTCCCCCAGAGCTGGAGGGCGTGGAGGCGTGAACGGCCCGGACACCAGAGGTTGACTGTATAAAACGTCACAATAAGAGTCCTGATCTCAAATTTTATTCAGGAGGACAGGATCAGTGCTCTTACCTAAGTTTTATACATGCATCTTCCCCTTCACTGCAGACATGAATCCCGTGGATCAAAGACTGATGACGATTAGCTTCCCTCTCAACACTGTTTCAGAGCACTTGCCTTGGCTACGATCAGATCAGTGTATTACCTCAACCTGCACTCACACGCTTTCTTTTCTCATCTTACTTGTGTAATTTAATAGATTGAGAGACATTAGAACACTACCAGTGATCGTCAGTTGATCATCAGTATCAGAAATGTGGTAGTTACGGACATAATTGTCTGCTTTTGCTTGGTAGATAAGACATAGATGAGTGCAAATGGACATGGGAGCGGTTTCCCACTCCTTGACGTTTAGCCTGGGCAAAAACTTTTATTTTGATTTTTTTTTCTTACTTTACTTTTCTCATTTACTAATTTTGCTTTCCAGCGATCAGTCTCTTTTAGTCCAAAACAAACTGGTTCTGTACACTGAAACTGGAATCTGATGCGTTTCTGTAAATCACTGGATGTGCCCGAGGTTACTGTATTAATTTAATGTTGCTGCAAAAGTTATTTCTCTTTGGAATTATCTCAAACAATATCGCCTCAATGTTTGATATTCCTGCTCAAGCCGCCTGGTTTCCACACCAATGTAATATATCTCTTTAATAAAATTTAACTTTATGACGTTATGAGGCATGTCTTCAACACAGCTGGTAAGAAACCAGAGTCTAAAAACATGATCTAAATATACTTTCAATGTGTGAATGGAAAAAGAATTGACAGTGGCAACAAGGAACAGTGTTTCTAGGGCAGTTATTATGCATCATTACCTTGGCAACAACACAGCAGGTCAGTAATCACAGCAGAAGCAAACCGAATCGGACTCTGCCTGTTTGACCTGGAGCCAATGTCAACTGATCTTTTAAACTGGTTTTACAGTAGCTAAATGCATGCAGATTTGCACAATGATTGTTCATTACTGTTGTTATTAACTAAAACTATCAGTAATTATTTTTGTTAATTGGAATAAAGCTATGTAAACTTAAAAATTTGAACTGTTGCTTTGGCAACTAACTGAAATAAGTAAGTTTAACCCTTATGCTGTGCTGAAAGTCCTTCGCCTATTTTGGTGTTCCTTGTCAAAAATGATCGGCCTTTTAAAAATTTCTTGTTAATCTCTCAATATGCTATATTATTGGCAAAATTTTTGATTTAATCTTTTTTTTTTTTTTTTTTAATTAGCACACATTTTGTAATTATTTTTGGGAACTGATTGATTGTAGACCGAGCTTATTTTGGGGATGTATTTTTAGGTGCAGAAATTTATAAATACGTTTTTTGTAAAATCCCCCAAAAAGTACAAACATCATCAGTTGAAAGTCTAAAAAAAATTTCAAGATTTTTGGGGAAGTTGTTATACCCCGCATGAGCAAAGTCAGTCCAATGTGATAACATTAACTAGCATTTTCAGGAAAAAGGAAATCCTTTCTGGGTCACAATGACTGAAACACAAAGAAAAAAAAAAAAAAAATATATATATATATATATACATATACACATACATATATGCACACACACACTAATAAAATGACAAAATCACAACAAAATTATTAATATTAAATATAAAATCTATTATATATATGTATGTATGTATATATATATATATATATATATATATATATATATACAGGTGCTGGTCATATAATTAGAATATTATCAAAAGTTGATTTATTTCACTAATTCCATTAAAAAGTGAAACTTGTATATTATATTCATTCATTACACACAGACTGATATATTTATTATTTATTTATTTTAATTTTGATGATTAGAGCTTACAGCTCATGAAAGTCAAAAATCAGTATCTCAAAATATTAGAATATTACTTAAGACCAATACAAAGAAAGGATTTTAAAAATCTTGGCCAACTGAAAAGTATGAAAATGAAAAGTATGAGCATGTACAGCACTTAATACTTAGTTGGGGCTCCTTTTGCCTGAATTACTGCAGCAATGCGGCGTGGCATGGAGTCGATCAGTCTGTGGCACTGCTCAGGTGTTATGAGAGCCCAGGTTGCTCTGATAGTGGCCTTCAGCTCATCTGCATTGTTGGGTCTGGTGTCTCTCATCTTCCTCTTGACAAATACCCCATAGATTCTCTCTGGGGTTCAGGTCAGGTGAGTTTGCTGGCCAATCAAGCACAGTAACACTATGGTCA
Organism: Onychostoma macrolepis; assembly: GCF_012432095.1. Classification (NCBI taxonomy): domain Eukaryota; kingdom Metazoa; phylum Chordata; class Actinopteri; order Cypriniformes; family Cyprinidae; genus Onychostoma; species Onychostoma macrolepis. Next base: position 5,890,871 of record NC_081173.1, read on the forward strand.
TTGAACCAGCTTTTGGTACCTTTGGCAGTGTGGGCAGGTGCCAAGTCCTGCTGGAAAATGAAATCAGCATCTCCATAAAGCTTGTCAGCAGAAGGAAGCATGAAGTGACATGGATTCTGTGCCTCTCCACTCTTCCTTCAGACTCTGGGACCTTGATTTCCAAATGAAATGTAAAATTGACTTTCATCTGAAAAGAGGACTTTGGACCACTGAGCAACAGTCCAGTTCTTTTTCTCCACAGCCCAGTTAAGATGCTTCTGACGTTGTCTCTGGTTCAGAAGTGGCTTGGTAGCCCTTTTCCTGAAGACGTCTGAGCGTGGTGACTCTTGATGCACTGACTCCAGCTTCAGTTCTCTCCTTGTGAAGCTCTCCCAAGTGTTTGAATCGGCTTTGCTTGACTGTATTCTCAAGCTTGCGGTCATCCCTGTTGCTTGTGCACCTTTTCCTACCCAAATTCTTCCTTCCAGTCAACTTTGCATTTAATATGCTTTGATACAGCACTCTGTAAACAGCCACACCTTTCAGTAATGACCTTCTGTGACTTACCCTCTTTGTGGAGGGTGTCAATGTTCGTCTTCTGGATCATTGCCAAGTCAGCAGTCTTCCCCATTATTGTGGTTTCAAAGAACAAGAGATACCCAGAATTTATACTGTAGGGATGGTCATTTATTCAAACTCAAATGTAAATATTCTAATATTTTGAGATACTGACTTTTGACTTTCATGAGCTGTAAGCTCTAATCATCAAAATTAAAAGAAATAAACATTTGAAATATACAGCAAAAATATGTTGGGAGATTTGTCACCATGGGTGTTAAAATTAACACTTTCCGGGTGAACATACAGGTCCATCTTTGCTAGTGTTAAAACAACACTGACGAAATTGTTTATTATACCAACACTGTGTTAGTGTTTAATTTTAAACACTAATGGTGGTAAGAAATTATTACTCGCAAGTATACACGTTTAACACTTAATCCTATACACCCAGTGTATTTATTTAATGTTGATTTAATGTAAATACTTATTTTAAAATGGTAATGCAGATTAAAACATACCTACACTGCAAATTTTAAAGAGTGAATTTAACTCCCTCAACTGGTGAACACTGCACCAATGTTCAGGTAAAAATATAAAAAAATAAACTCACAAAACAATACACTTTTACAATTTTTAATTGAAACATTGTAAATCTTTTTCCCTGAGAAAAATGTTTTCACATTCAATGCATGTAAAGAACATGTTCTTACAACAATTAAAACATCATAATGTCAAAGCAAATCAGTGAAAATACATATTCTTATTTGGTCCATATGTACACTTAATGTCATGAGGTTTATAACGCTTACATTTATCAGTTTAGACAACAGCATCCCATTCATTAGCATCCAGGCAGAATGCATGTTAATGCTCACTGAACAAAGTCTGCTAATGGTGTTTGGACTTCCTTGTAAAGAGTAGTTTTCTGCAAGACGAGATGTGTTTCTCTGCAGCTTTCAGCCAAGCAAGATACCCAACTCCCACTTGCAGCATCACAAAAGTGCTCCTGTAAAATAGGAGAAAAAACAAAAAGGATTATTTCAAATCCATTTATCAGGTGAAATGTCAGGGACAAGTCTCACTTACAATATAAGAATAGTTAACCCAAAACTGAAAATTCTGTCATTTATTTATACTCATGTGCTTCCACACCTGTAGGACCTTCTGTCTTCAGAGGAACACAAAAATAGATATTTTGAATAATCAACAGAAGAAACTGTCATATATGGCATCTGTGGAAAGGCATGAGTACAAGTAAACATTTACTGTTCACTTATGGTTGGACTCCTACCAACATGAATGCACATAAATGGGACGGAACATAAATGACAATGCAAGCATACCAAAAACTTACATTTGATGCGTTTTTTTACAAAACATTTTTAGAAGGAGATCAGACTCTTTATTATTATTGTTTAATAATCAAAAAAATTAAGCATGACAATCAATAATCTTAAAATATGCAATTGTGGCTTAAGAGCCGGCTTACCCATGTCTCTGGTATGTGTCCTAACAAAGCTCTTCTCATCCCACTTAATGTATTGGTGGCTTCATACTCTTCAAGCACATCATCTGTAACAATATTAAAGGAACAGTTAACTTAAAATTGTAATTCCAAACCTATATGATTCACATTTGCTGAACACAAAACACGTTCATGCTTTAAAAAAAGATAATAAAGTGTCTAAAGTAGTTTATGCGACTCATGTGCCATATTCCAAGACTTGTGAGGGCACAAAATCACTTTGAATGACTAACAATTTAACTCACTCAGTGTTTTCCTTCAGAAGACCAACTTCCGCATCTCCAGTGAAAGAACATGTCTCTCTGAGAAAGGTTTAGAGCACACAACACATAAATATCGCTATTAATCAATATGTGATGTAATAAAACACAAATTTTAAATGAGGTAAAACACTTACTTATGTTTGCCCTGTTAAAAGTGACGTCCGCGTCAATACATAGCCATTCAAATGCATCTGTGAGAAACGTTTAGGCTCGTTTAGGCGCGCACAGCATAACAATATCGTCATAAAGTAATATTATTTTATAAATGAGTAAACTTATATATAATATAAATGAGTATAATTATTTTGTAAATGAGGTTAAACACTTACTTTCGGTGTTTTCCATGATAAAACCAATTTGCCCGTCTTCTCCGCATCATGAGTGAAGAAAAATATCTCTCTGAGAAAAAGTTTGTGTACACATCACACAAATATCGCTATAAATCAATATGATGTTGTGAAATGCATATAACTTAAATGAGATAAAACACTTAACTTTCGGCGTTTCCCTTTTAAAAAGAAACGTCCTTGTCTGGTCCGCCTCGCGAGTGGAAGAAATGTCTTTAAAAAAAGTTTAGGCGCACACACCTCGTAAATATCGCTATAAAACGATATGATATTACAAAACACATATTGTGAGTAAAATTAAACACTTAATTTCGCTGTTTTCCGTCCTCATATGCTCCGCATCGCGAGTCTAAGAAAATGGCGTCTTTGAAAAATATTCCAGATGGGTCAAGCGCGCACACGAGCAAATGTCCCGGATGTCACTAATAACACTCAACAGAGTTACTAGCTAGTGTTAATCCCTTAAAGTTCAACACCACAACCTTAACACTTTACTCTAAAAGTCCTTAACACTAGGATTTCAACACTGGAGATTTTGCTGTGATGTGTTTAATGAATGAATATAATATACAAGTTTCACTTTTGAATGGAATTAGTGAAATAAATCAACTTTTGATGATATTCTAATTATATGACCAGCACCTGTATATATATATATATATATATATATATATATATATATATATACATATATATAAAAGCTAACTTAAAATATATTAATAAATACTATAATAGTATACTATAAGTATTAAAATAACACTAGTCCTTTTCATATTTAAATCTAAACCACTTTGTAACTGTAGTATCTTTATTTCAGTAATAATTTGAGGCCTGGTTTCACAGACACAGTCTAGACTAAGCCAGGATTAGGCCATAGTTCAATTAGGACGTTTAAGTAATTTTTATAAATGTGCCTTAGGAAAAAACATTACTGGTGTGCATCTTGAGACAAAACAAGGCACTGACATATTTAAAGATCAGTCAGTGCAAGTTTCTTTCAGTTGAAACAGCTCAGATTTACACTTTAGTCTGGGACTAGGCTTAAGCCTTGTCTGTGAAAATGGGGGTAAATGTTTTATTATGAATTAAGAGGAAAGAAAAAAATACTGTTCAAGGTGTACTGTTGAATCACCACAGGAATTTATTTTGATTTTGTGCTTTACTTGGTAATTTTATTAGTCAGTTTGTCATAATTGCTTCTGCCCTGAACACAGGCATTTAACCACAGGGTGCCTGTATCAGATTTAGATAACAATGACACTACTTTTCCCAGAGCCAATCCCTGTTTGTCCCAGTCTCACTCAGGAGAATTCAGACAGTCAGTGGACCAACAGGAAGTTGCCCTGCAGGTTGAGACGAGTCAGGACTGATGACACACCCTCCAATAAAGCATTCTGATGGAGAGACTATTACAATAAACAGGACAATACAAAATACTTCAGATCACTCACCGGAAATGATTTTTCCACAAATATGGTAAAATATCACCTGAAACTCTTAAAACATAGTTTGCGATTAAAAATAGCTTTTTATAACAATGAAATGAATATAAATTCTCAAGATTATTGTGACACAATTCTGAAAATGTCTAGACCTTTAAAGGTGTGACAGGCCAAAATCACCATGTTAAAGGCGGGCCTTGATGTTCTGTTTAAATTGAACTAGGTTAAGTAATAGTTTATCAAATGTAGTTGTCATAACAAACAACTCAGGATTTGTGCATCTTATGCATAATCATGTAAAACAAAACCAAAAATTAATTAATCTTCAGTTTCTCAAATGCAGTTGTTCTGTTTCTTTGTTGGCTGTGTGTAACTGCGTATTATAATTAATTGTCCCTGGATTGAGCTGATTTGTGTGAATGACCTCTAGTCTGTGTCATCAGTGACTCACCGATGACAATGATGGTGAATCGGAGCTGAGCATGTTGAGGTAGGTGTGGCTGCGGGTGGGGTAAAAATCCCTCTTTATGAGTCAAAATCTTACGTTTGAGAAAGTATACCTTATTGAGCAACAACAATTATCTCTAGAGAGTCACATTATAACAATTACATAAACGATTTAGCATTGAAAACCATGCCAACAGGATCAAGATCTTACAATGCTGGTGTGACTGTACCCATAAATTGGGTTGTAACATCTTAACACGCCGTTCCAACGAGAAAATGTGACCCTGTTAAAAATTAGCACATGTTCTCTTTATGGACCTCGATGGGAGATAATTGAGATTCAGCTTTTATTAGTATCTGGTTCCTCTGCTCCAGTTTAGGGGCCGAGCTGCTCTCTGACGCCATGTACTCAGACCATGCAGCTGCGCAGACAATATTGTCTTCCTCTGCTCTTTCATCGTCTTTGTGTGTAATGATTTTATTTTATTTTTTTTATTTTTTATTTTTTTGATGACAGCATCTATACAAAAAGCATGCAGTCTCACACACTGATGTATCGTCCTCTGGGTCAACTATTGTGCTACATTATGACAAACCCCATTACAGTGAAACTGAGGGTGTATAAATAAGACAATTAAGCAACACATTTCGAAAGTTAAATAAATCCAAAAGAGAGCAATGCATCCGTTTCATTAACACTTTGATGCATGACATCCACTAGTGAACGTTAGTCATTTATTATGCAATTAAACAGTGTGAAAAAATATAGAAAAAGGGGGATAAAATAAAAGAAAGAAATAATGGTATGGTTTTCTATTTATTTATTTTACTTCATTTTACTATCATTATGTTGTTATATTATTATTCACTACTCTTTTTCTTTTTTTTTTTTTTGTGGTTGGGCTTTTTTGGTTCGGAGTTGCTGTTTATTTGTGTAGAATAAGTACACACACATGTTATCAATCATTCTATATCTATAATTGTATGGTGTAACCTGCTGAGGTGGAGAAAATCATAATAAAGTGAAGAAAAAATAATAATGGGAATTATATATGTTTTAATTAAAATTTAATTAAATATTAAAATAAAAGATAGTATTAACATTTAAATAAATAAAATAAAACATTTTTATTAATTAATAAAATTAAATATTTTCATTGTGATCTAATTAATGAGTCAAATGCATAAATTACATTAACCCTATGAAGCCTACTGACTGTATCATTTTTAATATGTGAATACACAAAGGCCTAAATTATCAACATGATCAGCTTTGCTGAAAATCATGTTGTACGCAATCTACTACACATTATTAGCAAATAAAAGGCATTTTAGTGTAATTAAAAAAAAACATGTGCCTTTTGTGAAGTCTTTACTAGTTTACATAAAGTAAAAGTTAGAATATATTTTATATTATTAGCAATATTTCACTATCTGGACTTACTTGATTATCCATACATCATTTTTTTTCATAATCAAAAATCATATTTTGAGGAACGTGTATTTGTTCACCTCTCAATCATCATTGCATTGCATTGCATGTTTTCCCCCTCATAATAAATACTGCAGAGCTTTGATCATAAAACACCGATCTAAGACATAACTGAGAGCTATAGAGTGACAACTGATATTAATATGCTTTTCATGCAAGTCTTATTGATCTCATTGATTTTGCACAAGCTATCAAAATGTCATCTAATTTTTTGGCATCTGCACTTTAGAATAAGAATGGCGCATGAGCTCCATATTCTCACTCTATTATATTCTCAAGAGGTTTTATAAATAGCTTGTTCTGAGCGTCAGGCTTTACAGGGTTAAACTCATTCTCATTAGGTTCCTCGGAATCAAACGCGCTATCCTTGCGGCGCACGCCAATCAAAACCCCGGTTGCCTAGGCAGCGGTTGACGTCACGGCCCCTGCCCAGCCCCTGCTCCAGCAGCGCGTGAGTGGGAGGGAAACCCCGTGGATCGCAGAGGAACGCTGCGCCGCGCGCCACAGTCGCAGAGTGGCAGCTGAGCCGTACAGAAGGAGACCGCTCTCATTCACAGGTTAGCTTACTTTCGTTTCATTCAACTCTTCAGTGCGCTGTCGCACACATAAGAGCCGTATTTCTTTGTTTCGTGTCTGCTCGTTTTAACTAAACTGTTTATATCATTCGAAATTGTTCGTAATAAGCGCTTGCCGTAGGGATGCTTCAAAGCTTTTGCTTGAGAAATGCCTCAATGACGGCTGGGTTCAGCACGGATAATACCGGAATGATAAGTTTAACTTCTAAAACGAAGCTCGGCCTGTTATTTGACTTAATAAACGCTGTTTTCCGCGTTTTCGCTCCTCGTAGTGCTTCAACCGTTTCAGCTCTCCAGACAACGGAAGGATGAGTCCTCCTCCTCCGCACGCAAATATCGCCTCATCTGTCTTTATTCGTATGTTAGTGAGAATATAAGTGTGAAAATGTGATCTATCGCATTCAAGCTTGGTCTTGGAGGATATCTGGCAAGCCAGATCATGTCGGGCACATTAGGCGAAAAGTAGGGCGTTTACCTCACTGCTTTACTAACGTTACTGTGGAGTTCCTGTCAGTTGAAGGTAGCTACAGTGTGTGTCATTATGAATTTGCTTATGGAAATGAATAGGTGTTTTGGTCTTTGTCAGCACAATGTAATATATTCTCATTGTCTAAAAGGCTGTTGTTGGATTAAATGGGGGGCAAACGAGCTGCCCGGTCTAGCGTGGTTTCGTATTGAGACAAAGCGGACGCTAGAAAGGTAACGTCAGGTAAAGAGCGCAACGCGCGAGCGCAGGGCGGGAGGAGTTCGCACGCATAAATTCCCGGATGGACCGCGATCAGACAGACATCAGACAGGAGATCAGCCTTTTTTTTGATATATGGGGTGTCTTGTTTAAACATTGTTCGCTGCTTGCTGTTGGGCTGCTGTGTAGACTGGGCGTGGTCGGCGAAGGCATGTCCGCATTTTTGGCCATTTTCACTCCTTTTCTGTCATATCACATGTGAAATGCACTGTAAAAAAAAAATTACGGTAAAAGAAAAAACTGGCAGCTGTGGTTGCCAGAGTTTTACCGTAAAAATACGGTAGCAACATTTATGTTTTACGGGTTTAACTTAAATTTACATTTAAAAACCGTATTTCATGAACTGATATAATGTTAATATACCAACCTATTGATTATTGAAGTACTGACATCTGTGTAGTACCTTTGTAATACACTGATGACCACCAAAAAAGCAGGTGGTGATGAGAGAGTCACGTGATGAACCAAAGCTCATCACAAGCAGCTTTCCCACAAGCTGAGAAGGAAAATACTAATATTTATAGAAGGCTCAGTGTCATTCACACAAACACTAAACACCGGCATGGTGTAACACGCATTAAACCGAAATAATGCAATAAACATTAATTTAAACCGATTAGAAAAAACTAAGACTAAATGTAGTTATTTCAATGAAAAAAAAAAAAAACCTTTCAGCATATATGCCAACATCATATTTGCTATAATTAAAATGTATTAACAGGTAATCAGAGTGGTTCTGGTATTCGAACTTGGTTGCGTGTGAAATTGCAAAAAAATAAAATGTGTGTATATATATATATATATATATATATATATATATATATATATATATATATATATATATATACTAAACTTTTGTGTTGTTATTGTATGATTTAGATATTTAGTAATTAAATCGGCTACTTTGTCTGTTTTTGCTTTGCGAATTAATTCGTTCAAAGTGAAGTCAGATCAAATTCAAGCACTAAAACTGTTAAGGCCTGTTCACACTTATACACTTTTAATAATCAATCTAATTCTATGAGAATAGTGAAGTCCACACCATAACTACAACAGTAACGACACAGAGAAACAATATAGGTCTAGTTGAAATATAGTTGTTGTTTTTTGCATACGGTAAATACAATGAATCACAGAATCCATCAGACTTTCGAGATCTCGAGCATTTGAAGTGGCAGACAACAAAACTGCGGTGTGCTTATAATAAACCGTATGTTAATGTCCATTGGTGTGGACTCTAAAATAGTTATCTTTATAGCTATCATTAAAGACATGTTTGCTACAAGGATAACCATAATGCTAACTATAAAGTTTTTGTAATAATCATAAGTTTAAAGTTTAATAATCGTTTTAATTTCATGAGTTTAGGGAAGTCCAAACCACAACTGGTAACGATTAGTAACTATATTTCAAGTATAGTTATTTTTCAAATCACTTTTTTTAGTAGTTATCTTTATCGTTATCATTCTTGGTGTGAACAGACTTTTAATGTGTTTAAAAAATAATATTTTAAATATGTAAGGATTTAATAATTATATTTTGTATTGTCAAAATATTAACCAGTGATTTTAGCTATATTGCCCTGCACCAATTTGCATTGTCTGCGTTTGCATTTTTTAGCGACCGATATCCTTTATTTTCAATGATAGTTGATAAGAGTATGAGTATGTATGTGATGTAACAAAGTTGAGTTTAACTTTATGCGGATGAACAGTGATGCATTGTGGCTATTGCCAATGGGAGTTGAGAAAGTGGAGCCATTTTATCGTATTTACACTAGGACTGCAACTAATCATTGTTTTGCTAATCGATTAATCTTTGAGTAATTGGATTTGAGTCATTTTTAGTTGTTTCATCTGCCCAATATTGTCTTCCAAACAATATGTAAATTGAAGGCTATGAAAATAAATATACATTTAAATTTACATTGATACCCCATTACAACAGTCCATTTACATTTACAGCTTTAATAAAGTAAAAATCCTAGTGTTATATGTAGTACTTCAAACCGACGTTTAATACATCCAATAAAACATATTTAAAGGTGCTGTATGGAGGATTTTGACTCTTCTAAAGCATAAAAATACCATAATATGTTTGCAGATATTTAAGAACCATGCTAAGTTAACATACTTGTTTATCTGTGCTACAGTCAGTTATTCTCCTTTGAAAATGTGCATTCAGGCCCGGAATGTCTGTGTTTGTTATGGTTCATGAAACCCACCCACTGCCAGTTTACCCAATTGTATTTCGGCACCCCGGGTTGCCAGTTGGCGTATTTAATTTCATTCATCGGCATGTGCCCTCGTTCCTGTTGGTGCTGTTAATATGGCAACCTGCGTGTGCGTCAAGTCTGAGGAGGAGGGGCCTAGTGAAAAAAAAACGTCTCCAATATTTTGAATTTGAACCGCAATACCTAGTTCAACCGCTAGGTGTCAATCCTACATACAGCACCTTTAATGTTACAATGTTATTTTGTTGTACTCCATCTTTTTGACATGCATTCGGCTCCGGCACTAATTTAGTGAAACAGAGACTCACTTGCTCTCAGGACAAGCCTTTTTGCAAAACATGTAACTGTAGTAAGATATAAGTTATGCACTGGGGAAATCTATTAAACTCTGTAAATCTATTCAGATCTAGGGATGTAACGATGAACCGCGAGCTGGTTGAAAATCAATTAATATATGTGACGATTCAAATCGGTTGAGATGCTAAACAAATCGCGATTCAGTTAGGGGTAGGACTAGGAGTTTATATGAATGTATGTCTGAGGGGAAATTACTGTCTTTTAGAAAAGTTTAGATGGTATTTTTTCTTTTCATCTTGCCTCTGTATAATGCATATTAAAGTTCATAAGTACAGCGCTGCTTTGTTTACAGCGGAAACCAAGGAAACGCTTTAAGCGCCACCTGCTGGCAGAGAGTGAATCTGCGTCTCATTCAGCTCGTCTGCTGTTTGTTTCATGCAGATATTTTTTATGTATACAGTAGTTTCACAAAACTGAAGTCAGACCATTCTGTTTTTGCTTCAAATTTCAAAAGTATACAAATCTAATTTAGATTAAAAATTGCTCATGTTGCATGTATGCAGCATCTTTGTTTGGATCGTGATTAAAATGCAGTGGTTGCCTCTAATTTTAAATGGAAAGAGCACAGACAAAGCCTTATTTTGTTTATATGAAGAGATTTCTTTTATTTGTGTTACTTATTTGATTTGGAGCTTGTTTTAAAATTTTAATTCAGTTTTGTTTGAAATTTACATTATATTTACATTTTGTTATTTAGCAGAGGCTTTTATCCAAAGTGACTTACAAATAGAGGTCGACCGATTCATCGGTTTTGCCGATAAATCGGCACCGATAGTTGCGGTTATCGGAAAAAAACCAAGCCGATAGTTTTCCGGTTTGCAACCATTGCTGGAGTGGCTGAGAAGTTGTCCGCTGGCATTTATACAGTACGAGAGCGGCCCTCTAGAAGCGGAAATCACTGACAGCACATGTTGTTTATTTTGACACTTGACACTGCGCGCTGCACAGAGCGGGAAACTCCAGACGCGCATTTAAATACAGCCGACAGAAAAGCGTGTGTGTATGTGATACCTCTGAGTTCTCCTAGACGCAGCGCTGCGCTTTTGCCCGGTGTGTGACTTAACTTTTTTTTTTTTTTTGATTAGATAATTATCAAGTGTTAAAAAATAGAAGCAAATAAAGTGTGTGAGTACACATACAATATCCATATGTATGTAATTTTAATGCTATGGCCTTATGTAGATATTTAAACATGACTGTTGAAATTAAATGGTAACACTTAACAATAAGAGTCCATTCCTAGCATTAATGAAAACTGTAGAAGTATTGTTCCTTGTTAGAGTGTGTTCATTTCAACATTCACTATTAGCTACTAATAGGCTACATTTTTAAATTTTAAAGTTTCTTCTTTTAACATTAGGAAACTATGAAATAACTTTAATGATCAATATAGTAAATAATATTAATATTTTTATTCATTTACAAAGTATGGTTCAGTACTGTTACTGCTTTGTTTTTTTTTAAATAGTAAAGCACTAGCTTTCTTTCAGTATCCATTTTGAAAACTATCGGTTGATTAATCGTTATCGGCCAGTGTGGTCCAACCAAGCTATCGGTATCGGTAAAATCCACTATCGGTCGACCTCTACTTACAAATGAGGAGAATAAAAGCAATCAAAACCAACAAAAGAGCAATAATATGCAAGTGCTATATTAGTATATTATTATAGTGTTATATTTCAATTTCACAAAGAAACATGCTGCCTTTTGTCCAAGCAATAATAAAAGGACACATTTAATTTATAATTTGTCTTAAAAATTGTGAACTCAAAATCGTTAATCGAATCGTGAGTTGAGTGAATCATTACATCCCTATTCAGATCAGATTTGAATGTCATCTCTTACTTATTTAGTTACAAAAACCATTACAGATTAGTTTTCTATATGTTTTCAGCACATTTTTGCTTCTGTTTGATTGATCTTTAGCTAGATTTAATGGTCTAATTGAGATCTCCAATTAGCAAAGCATTTAGTACACCACAGTTTATAAATTTGCATATTAATTCCTCTTTCTGAGATGATGTAATTGAAATTCTGTCTCTCCTGTAGAACCTAGCAGCCATGGACAAGAGCCAACATGTGCAGAGGGCCAAACTGGCGGAGCAAGCCGAACGCTACGATGACATGGCCGACTCCATGAAGAAAGTGACTGAGCTTGGAGAGGAGCTGACCGATGAGGAGAGAAACCTGCTCTCTGTGGCCTACAAGAATGTTGTGGGCGCCCGCCGGTCCGCCTGGAGGGTGGTGTCCAGCATCGAGCAGAAGACCGAGGGCAGTGACAAACAGCAGATGGCTAAAGAGTACCGTGAGAAGATTGAGACTGAGCTGAAGGCCATCTGCAAAGACGTTCTGGTGAGCTTCGAAAGGGAAAGAACCGCCGATAGGGATCATAACCATGGCAGAGCTTGACATTTTAAATGGGATGATGTGAATAATGTCCTGTCAGCAAGGTGTTTATTTTTGTTTTTACCCAGAGGTAGGGTCCGGAATAAAGAGCTGGAGCCAGATTCATGAAACGTTCTTAAGAATAAAGTTCTTCTTAACTGTTTTTTTTTCGTATTATTTTTGGCCTTTGAAGTGTTTTTCGTTGAGTTGATCAGCAAGTCAATCAAGTCGAAACTTAATAAAAAATTAAGAAAATATGATACTCCTTTTCCACCAGCATGAACCGGGTGCTAGTTCAGAGCCAGTGCTATTGCTGGTTTGGAGTTGGTTCAACTGGCGGAATACGAATACGTCTCATTTCCCCTAGCAACGCTAGCGCGGTAGCGCCAAATGCATCGGCACAAGCATCCCAAACAAGCCTAAACACCATCAACAATGGTGGATGTTGAGTTGCTATTTGATGTTCATGGCTTTAAGAACCTACATCGGCATCCAAACACAGCGAATCCAAGGTGTTCGCGTTTAGCTGTTATTTCAAATATTTTGTTGGTCACGGTAACCCCCCCCCCCCCAAAAGAGCTTCTCGAATGAGACAGAAATGTAGGGCAGGACTTGATTTTTGTCCATCGGGAATTGATTGGATCATTGTTGTTTGCTATTTCTGTGATCTCATGTGAATGACGGGTTGTCCCGCCCTCGTGCTGGTGAACATGCCGTCAGAAAAAAGATGCTGTTTCAAGAAGAATAGGAAGTTATTTTTATTCAAGATTACAAAGGCACATGAAATAATAAAATAAAAAATGAATTAAAAAAAAACCCGGATAATTAATTTCAAATAAACACTGTGATATTTGATTATTAAAAAAGAATAAGAATTGTGAATTTAGATTTCATTGTGACTTTAAGAAATTTCCTAATTTCTTTCTCTTTTTTTAGTAAATTTTCATGAATCCGGCCCCTGGTTCTCATTCAGAACTAGTTACAATTTTTACAAAATCTGATTTTCATAATTAATTACTGAAGCACTGTCCTCCTGTAAGATATTGTCGCAGGACTTCAGCCGGTCAGTAGCTAGAGGTCATTGGTTTTTCCCAAAGCTGTATCTAGATAAGCAAAACAATGGAGTCCTTTGTTTGAGCAGTCACTAAATCGGCTCTTCCTCTGGAGTGGTTTTGGATACAGAGTTTTTTCTTCCAGGAAACTGGAGGTGAGACTTACTGTGTGCAACTGGATAAGGCTTTAATGAATCGGACAGGGCCATTGCCTCTCCTTGTTCTGGGCTGTTTTAGTTGGATTGCTGCCTGAGACGTTTTAAACGCTGGCACATGGAATGTTAGGCTTTGCGTTATGACATTCCTTACATTTTCCAGATGTTATTTAGACTGTATCCAGAAGAATGTGATGTTTAATCTGGCATTAGGAGGGTAATGGGTTGAAGTTGGCTTCTGCAAAGAAAGAACCAGCTGGATGTTGCGTCTTACGTCCTCTCAACAGCATTTGACATGAACAACATGCATGGAGCCAGATAAGGTGCATTCGCCGGTAGTCCTGATGTTCCTCACCAAATTAAGTTGACAAGATAGAGATGACGATTCACATCAAAATGAAATGAAATGGAGTGAATTGCAAAATGAAAAGCTATTCACATCAAGTGTGAATATATGCTTGAAGAAAGTCCAACAATATTTAAAGGACTGCAAACAGCCATAAAACAAGGATGAAAGACAAGTGAGTAAAGCTGTACATAAATGTTGGTTATGAATCAATTTATAAAGAAACAATATTCTCTTTGAAGATACTACAGGCCAGTCACTTGTTCAGCACTTTAAAAAAAGCCAGAAATGATCCAGAAAGTGTAGAACAAACCTTGATTGGCCGGTGTTTGCCATCAAGTAATTTGAGTAGATATGAGGCTTGATGTGTTGCCAAAAAAATGTAAATATTTATAGACAAGTCATGGAAATTTGTTGGGCATAAAGGGTGGGAACCACTCTTTCTCACACAATAACGTGTGAGAAACATTACTATTTTGGACCGTGTATTTACATCCATGTGTCTCTCTTCCGCAGCATCTCTTGGACAAGTTTCTGATCCGCAGCACTTCTCCAGCAGAGAGCCAGGTGTTCTACCTGAAGATGAAGGGAGACTATTACCGCTACCTGGCTGAGGTCGCCACAGGAGACGAGAAAACCGGTGAGCTTCTCCTTAAATGACATCTATATAAAATTTATTCAAAATGCACATTTGTCTTTTCTTAATATCGTTTATTTTGATTTGAGAAACGGATCTAAATGTTAGCTGGTCTTTGGTGTTCAGCGTGGTTCCTCTTCAGTTGGAGGCTTTGCATGTGTCTGCTGCCTGCTGTGCAGCCACACCTCCATCACACACATGCAGATTTTTTTGGTTTGATAGCTACCAGTGGAACAGGTCTTTACTTGTGCTTCCACACCCTTAATGGCTGATTATTGAGGGAATGTTGCACAAATTCTCTTTTAAAACAGAAATGGTTTATGGTTCAGAATGTAAGCCACTTGCAGGTATACAGTGCTAGGGTCCTGTTAAATCAGTTTTCAGTTTTGTTTTTTTCTGTCTTGATTGTTTTAATGGTTGAATTAAATTTTGATAAATGAAAAGTATGTCTAATTAATTAATCATGAAACGTATACGGATTAACAAAAAGTTTAACAATAGATTCAACAAAAAATTAATTTTTAGTATCCTTTTAAATGTTTTATTTATTCACACAAATCTATGTGGATTCTGATTTAATGGTGTAATTAAATTGTAATGATCAAGCATGTCTAATATTATTTGTTTTATATTATTTATTTATTTTGGAAACTCTGTGTTGTCTGTTTTAATTTTTGGATTTAAGGTTCAATACAAAATATTTTATCGGTGGTAATCAAATGATGGCATAAAACATTAACAATTTAATAAATAATTATAATAAATAATTATTTCATTTAATGTAATTAAATGAAAATTTAACCGTTCTTTTTATTTTTTACCCAGAAGAAAGTGCAGCACTAAAGAGGTTCACTGTTAAAATTAAAGTAGAGAAGAAAAATTGTGATATGCATTAAGAACGTTTTAATGATTTTTAATAATATATTGTAATTATTTTCCCTTTTTTTTTTTTTTACAGTTTATGTCTCAGAATTTGGCTAAATGAGCATTGTGTTAATGTTTATTTTAAAAAGCATGCCAGTAATGCTTGAAATGCTGGCCAGATTGACAGCCCACTAGGTTTTGGAACAGAGCAATAATGTCCACATGAAAAATCTTACATAACTGCAAATATAACTCTCTTGTGGTGATTTTAATGTTGTTTTACTCATTTGCTTGTCCTTGAACTAGTATACTGGCCCGGCTCCAAACGCTCTAGCTGCCTACCTAGAAGCATCTCACACACGCCAACACAAACACTGATCCAAACAGTATGCGGCAGAATGATGCTGCCTTAAACACACCACCTCGTTTTAGCCAATATATGGCAGCATCTTATGGAGAAGACAATCTCAGAATGCATTGCTATAAGCATCAGGGGAAATCTCCTTTATAAATAATTTATCAAGTCCTTCAAAAAATTGATTGAAAATAGCTCCATCTTATTAAAAATGCTCTTTATCTTTGTGCACCTATTAGAATAGCGAGTAACATTGCTAGGGTTTGGAAAAGAGCAAGAGTTTCCTAAAAGTACCACCTGACTGTGTTTGATGCTTCTGAACTCAAGAGGTCAATCAATTAACCCTCTTAATAGAGTTAGAAATCTCATGAAGTAGCCACAGACTCAGAGTTTTCATTAATTATATATCTGGAGATGAGGGATGGAGGCTTAGATCTGAAGGTCTTGTGTCCTAGTTCATGAAGCTCTTGAGACACAAGCAGCTTGCAGATTAATTTAAGGAAGTCCAGTGTGACGGTTTCATGCCCGCATGTAATATCCTCACCGTAGCTCATATCTCTGCTTTATTACAAAGAACCAAGCCAATCACATGATTTGGTTGTAGGACTGGGCGATATATCTTTTTAATAAAATATATATATATTTTTTTTCGATTTTTAACTAGTCAACTTGAAAATGTAACTACGACATGATTCAAGTAACTTTTTCTTAATTAACCCTCTAGTTAAAGAAAATTCTAGTCCAAGTGCACCACACATTGTCAACATGTGAACGTTAAACAAGTCACTTGTTAAATAACTTTGCAGAAAAGATGCATGAACTACACCTACATCTTGTACAAACTTGTACAAATTCAGTAGTAGTTTTTTATTCGATTGCGCTGCTTTTACATAGTTTTTTTCTATGTAAACATGGACACGTTTGTCTCTTGCAGCGTCTCATGCATGAAACAGCATTCTAAAAGCGCACCGCTCAAGTTTAATGAAGTTCACTCCCATCTTCTTTCATTTTTTCCTATTCCACTGCCCGCGTTGCATCTTTGTCAACACAAAAGCGCATTCTGTTTCACATGTGAGTGGTTAATCACGTGTCAACATGCGGTCGGATCATTGGACAATAGCATTGGCATATTGTCAAAGTGTCTAATTCTAAGGTTTGGCAATATTTCTATTTGAAATCGTGATTCCTCAATTAATAAAAAATAAAATCGTGTCAAAACATTAAATACAAATGAATCGATAAAATGGGAAAAATCGCCCAGCCCTGTCTGGTTGTGTATTGTGTGCTTCCAGTGAGCACAATGCAAATGTTGTGATTTTATTTCCCCCATCCAGTCTTTGTCTCATCACAAGCGGACATCTCTGCTGCAGATGGAGTGTTGTTGCAGGAAGTACTGCAGCACGCAGTTCAGTCTATCCTGCTCCACCTCGCTTGGTTTCATTAATGAGGCTAATGAGTGATTTCCCTCCTCATGTGGTCTTAGTCCGTCTGTGGAAGTAATAACTCACTCTTTCCGATAGATGCATGAGGTTATTAGGGCTGCTGCTTCTCACTGCAGGGTTTGATGAATTTTTAAGAGCCTGGTGTGTTTCTATGGCAGCACAGGAGCGAATGATCTGACTGAAGCTGCCATCTGTGGAAACAACAGGACCAGGCTGTGATGCAGATCCTAGATCACTCTGTTTGTGTAGTATTATAGACAAGCTGCAGATTTCGTTGATTCTTTCTGAAGAGGAAAGAACAGCGCTCGTCTGTTTGAGCATAAGCAGCCGCTGACCTACTACTGTCAGTGTGAAGGGCTGCATGATCATCACCATGGCAACAGCATCTGGATAACGCGTGTCGTCCAGCGGGGTTTGGGCTGAAGCTCCTGCGGGTGGAGCGCTCGGCCACGGCCTCCTGAAGCTCTTCAGATGAACAATTACTGCTCATCAGGCACAGCGCTCTCGTCAAACGCTCTTTACAGAGCTGCTGTCTTTTTCAAATATTTATGTATTTCTCTCTGAGAATGGATCAATACGGGCAACCGCAAGCTCTTGATGCACTATGATATTGACTATTACTAACAGCTCTCCAAAGTGCAGAGGAGAAGAAAATTATATCTCATTTTCAGCCATGTGGAGAAAAAAAGAAAAACTTAAAATGCATGTTTTGAAATGGCTTTGAAGATTTATTTATTTGAATTTTTTCCACTGCAGTAACCATCATAAGGCATACATTTAAAGTGTTTAATGTTGGATTTAAAAGCGTAAAAGTCTAGTTCAAGTAAAAGCATATTTTCCACAGGCAGTTTTCTCAAAATTATCGTGGGGAGCAATATTTCTTCTTTTATGTAACACGCCTCACAAAACTTGAGTGACTCAAACAAAATGCTGAATTGGTCATACACAAGGCAGGAGGGGGCATGAAACCGGCTTTAGGACACTTAACTGGCCATATAAAAAGCACATTAAGATCAGATTCATTAAGATTAAATATTTTATGTGCTCAGCTGTTCGAAAGATTGGAGTTGGTAAAAGATTTTTTTTATTTTTTTCAGTGGTTTTGAAAGTCTCTGATGCTTAACAAGGCTGCATTTATTTAATACAAAATACAATAAAAACAGTAAAATTGTGAAATATTATAACCATTATATATAGCTGTTTTCTATCTGAATATATTTTAAAATGTAATTTATTTTTGTAATGCAAAACTGAATTTTCAGCATCATTACTCCAGTCTTCAGTGTCACATGATCCTTCAGAAATCATACTAATATGCTGATTTACTGCTCGAAAAAAGTATTATTGTGACCAATGTTGAAAACAGTTGTGTTTTCATATTTTTGTGAAAACTGGGATATATAAAAAAAATATATATTTTTTTATTTTATAGGATTCTTTGATGAATATAAAGTTCAAAGGATCAGAATTTATTTGAAACAGAAATATTTACCGTCTCTATTGACCAATTTAATGGATCCTTTCTGAATAGAAGTATTCATTTCTTTCAACAACAACAACAAAAAAAAAACAGCTTACTGACCCCAAACTTTTTAACAGTAGTGTATATTGTCAGCCTTAATCTGTGCTTTTCTGTGGGAAAGTATATAATGATTCTTGCATAAATAATGTTGTGTGTTCGTACACAGATATCATCCAGAAGTCTCAGGAAGGGTACCAGGCCGCCTTTGACATCAGCAAAGACAACATGCAGCCCACTCATCCCATCCGCCTGGGCCTGGCTCTCAACTTTTCAGTCTTTTACTATGAGATCCTGAACTCTCCAGAGCAGGCCTGTGAACTTGCCAAGAAGGTTAGAATGGGTGCTCATGGGGCTCAAAGCGCATACACAGAATTAAGCTTGGTATTACTTATTTAACCATGTATTTGTTCCTTTGTAGGCTTTTGATGATGCCATTGCTGAGCTGGACCAGTTAACCGAAGACTCGTATAAAGACAGCACACTCATCATGCAGCTACTTCGAGACAATCTGACAGTAAGTTGTTGTTTTCTGATATTAACCCAGTACTGACATGTAAACAGCTGAGAATTTCATTGCCGATAATCATACAAGCAACTGATTTTACTAGCGCTTTAACTCTTTCCTAATTAAAAAACACTCACTAAAATATCGTCATAATCATAATAGGAGTCTGTAATAACCTTGTAAAGATTGGACAGTCATTGGAAAAGGTCTCTAGTGGAATACAGCAAGTTTATTTGATTGACTTACAAACTATAGTTATTCAAATGTTAAAATCCTTAAATGAATATGTTCGGAGGCATTCACACGTTGTATGCACATGTTATGAAATGAAAAATCAAAATGTCCTTGATACTTGCACAAATAAGTGATTAGAGTTTCATACCTCAAAGCTAACTTCCCATTTCAAAATGTGAGTTTTTTTGTTTTCCGCCCTTCTGAAACGCATGAAATGGGTGATGTTTACCAATCACAGTGTTTACTTGTGTTTCTGAAAGAGGTAACGCACCTTGAAATGAAGTATTTTTGATAGTGCTGTCAAATGATTAATCGCTGTTAATCGCATCCAAAATAAGTTTTTGTTTACATAATATATTTATGTACTGTTTATTTATTATGTATATATAAATACACACACATTCAGTATATATTTAGAAAATATTTTCATGTACAGTATATACATTTATATATTTATATTATATATTTAATATATAAACAAGATATTTTTCTTAAATATATGCATGCATGTCTGTATTTATATATACATAATAAATATACACAGCACACACACATATATATATTATGTAAACAAAAACTTTTATTTTGGAAGCGATTAATCGCGATTAATTGTTTGACAGCACAAATTTTTGATAATAAAGATGAATAATACAAATATATATATTTATAATTTACAAATATTAACTTCAAAATGCAAAGCTCATGACGTAAGACACTTAAGAACGTAAGAAATTACAATTACAAACAGATGTAGCTTTTTGCCACATTTTGCTTATTTTAATGAAAAATAAAGTAAATATGGAAAATGCAATATTACCTACAGAAGATGATCCTGATTATAAAGAGTTCAAACATAAGTTAAGTCGAGAAAGGTCAGGATGTAATGTTCTTTCTTCTTACGGCTGGCAGTAATAAAAACTATGTACTTCTCAGTTTTTCTCAAATAAGATGTACAGCTCTGGATGTATCATGCTCCTTTCTACCCATTGAATTGTCCATATTTAAAAAAATAAATAGACATTTGAGTGGACAGATATGGATGTGCACACTTTAACGTCCTCCGCTTTGATGCTTTCAGCTGTGGACCTCTGACAATCAGGCCGACGGTGAGGACACAGAGGAGGGCCGGGAAAACTAAAGCCAACTCCACAAAGAACCTTTTCAGTCAGCACAGCGAGAGACAACGCTGACGCTTTTACAGTTCCAGCTTCATACTCACCAGCCCGTCATTTATGTGTGTGTTTGGATTTGAGAGTGTGAAGGAAAGACTGTGTTTGTGTACGTGTGTTTGTTTGGGGGGCAAACAGCAGTTGTTTGTCTTCAACATGTGTTAATTGTGGATTGGAGAATGCAGTGTAGATTGTTGGCTTGATGTGTGCTCATGCATGTGCTCATGGGATGCCAGTCACCATCAAGCCACCATCGACTTTGCTGTAGATGCATATGTGTGTGAGAGAGAGAGAGAGAGAGTATGAACCCTTTTCTGAGTTTGCTAGGGGAGCATTTAGTGATGGGTTTCTTGTGGCTTAGACTGAATCCTTCATTTTCCTAAAGAATCATGGGAAATTAACCAAAAGTCAGTATGAACGAATACTTGTGACAGATTGGGCTCGTGCAAGACATTCTACTTCAATTGTCAAGTGTTTGATTTCTCATTGGTGAATAACGCGTACAATCTCTTTGTCGACCTAAGATCAAAAAGACTTGACACATGGCTTATACTGTAACTTTGATATAAAAGTCTTGTTACCGGAGCAGTAAGTAATGCTTTTCATGCGCTTATCTGATTAATACTGTTTTCTATTAGGAGTTTCGGTTTTGTTTTATTTGTACTACTACTTACTAAATCTGTTTTTAGTTTGTTTTGTTTACTCTTTTGATACTTGCCTAAAATGCATGTGGCTTTAGTTAATCAGGGTGACTGGAGTTGGCTGATTGGGCTGCCTAGAAACTGTCTTTGAATTTTCATACGGAACACTCAGCATTATTGTTATTTGTTATGGAGGGTGGGCGGAGGGATCTGGATCTCATGTTAGTGGAATTAAAACAGATAAAACACAAACCACATGATCTCTTGGTCTTTTTGTGTTGCGTTGCATTCGTTCTCAAACCTGGCCGTTCCAGAAAGATCCTGGATTTCAAATGTTCATTTTCACAAGTGCTTGCGGGGGAATGGGGTTGGATATATGACACACATTAAGATTAAAAAGGATTTTCAACTAAATAATAAAGAAATGGTTCCCGAAGCTTGTGTTGTTCCAAAAGTCAATGGAAACTGGAGTTATCGAACTCTGAAACTGAGAATGTGACGTCTGTGATTTCAAACAAAACTGCCTCTGTGGCCATAACTGATGTGAAACTGACTTTTGACATGCCGCTTTTAATGTACATTAATACAAACAGGAATGGAGAGCTACATTAGAAGACGTGTTTAAAAAAAAAATTAAAAGTCAGTCTGTTGATCACACAAACATTCATTTTTGTTGTATTAAAAAGAAAATTAAAGTTCAAAAATGTTCTCAATTCTTTTTCTGTTCTTTCGACTTTTCTGTCTGAAAAACTAAGTAAAAATATTGACACTGTTCTCTTCTTTTTCTATTCTACTTGTGTTCTTTTTATTATCTACAAATACGTGTACTTCGTTAGCCTAAACGAGACTTGTCACAGCACTTACATATTATTGCTCTTTTGTTGGTTTTGATTGCTTCTGTTGTCCTCATCGCTTTGGATAAAATTGTCTGCTAAATGTAAAAAAGAAAAAATGACGTTTGGAACAACATGAGGATCGGTTAAGATTCTCAATCTGGGACAGTGCTTTAATGCTGCTTCGGCTTCGAGTGTGTTGGTGGTCAAGTGGTTGTCTTCTCAGGAACTGGGTCATATCATCTCAGTGGGACCGCAGTCATCCGAGTCCTGCACCAGATTCACTGGACCGAGGAGAGAAGGAGAGGTGACTGAGGCAGGTGCTGGCCTGATGTCCCCGGTGCGCTCCAGGCGTGAACAAGCTGTGATCTGTTGTTCATGTCATGATGTCTCTACAGTATTGAGCACATTGTGCTGAGCTTAAATGCCGTCCTGTTTATCGAAAACTTATGGATTATTGTTTACTAAAACTAAAAAAACATCTAATGTTAACTCAACATCATCAACGTTAACTAAAAAAATACTACAAAAAACATCTAGTTGCCAGGGCTTTACGTTGAAGTATAAAAATAAAACTACATGAACTAATGGCTTAATAAAAACTACATAGACATTTTAAAAATAAAAATGACTCGACTAAAAAAACTTTCACTAAAATTAAAATAGAAAAAACAAAAAGTATATCAATGACACTAAAATAACAGACCTGGACAGTTTTAAAATTGTGAATTGTGAGTCCTTGACAACTTGTGTAAATTAATAAAATCTTCAAATGTTATGAAAATTACTATTAAATTTCAATGGCTAGAAATTGCTCTTTAAAACTGAAATCATTTTAAAAATCCTGGTCCAATAACTTGATAGTAATCCAATGGTCAACGTGTAGTATAATATATAATATAATAGGAATATCAGGGAATTTTAAAATTATGATTTCAATTCCTTAAGGACTTATGAGGATTAAGAAAATCGGTAACACTTTACAATAAGGTTCCATTAGTTACTGTGTTAACTAACATGAACAAACAATGGACAATACATTTATTACAGTACTTGTTCATTTTTGCTAATGTTAGTGAATGAAAATACAGTCGTTCATTGTTAGTTCACAGTGAATTAACTAATGTTAACAAGCACAACTTTTGATTTAATAATGCATTAGTAAATGTTAAAAGATTAATAAATGCTGTAGAAGCATTGTTCATTCATGTTAACTTAAGTAGTTAACTAATGAACCTTATTGTAAATTGTTTCCAGAAAATCTTTAAAAACCATGAAAATTATTAGTATATGCACATTTCAGTGGCTAGAAATTGCTCTTTAAAACTCAAATTATTATTATTATTTTTTTAAAGATCCAGTGGCTGTATATAGTAATTTAATGGTATAAAATACAGAAATAGAATATGTATATGTGTGTGTGTGTGTGTGTGTGTGCATATACATATTCTATTCTATTATATATATATATATATATATATATATATATATATATATATATATAAACCTGGAAATATGTTGGAATTTTAACATCGTGATTTCCAGGCCTATTTAAAACGAATCCTGGTTTTGTCCATCTGATCCTGTATTTTGAAGTGAACTGGAGCACCTCTGGAAGGCTCTCGGGAAAGGCCCCGTTCCTCTCAGTTGGGGTGTGTCAGTGAAGAGCCTCGGGCTACTGCTGTGGGATGGGCCCTGTTGCCATGGAGACGGGCAGACGGCGCTGAACAACAGTACTTATGTGGAGAGAGGATGAGTAATCAGCAGGAAGGGACGGGAGACAGAAACTTCTCTGAGTAACCACAAAGACAATACATGTGCATTATTACACACTGCAGCACTGCAGATGGCAACGATCTGAACTCTGATATGAGCAGCAGTTACTTACAAGGCCAAAAGCAAATCAGACTACTTACTTTCAGATTACTTTTGACCTAATCTAACTGATTTAAAGAAGAGAACTGTGGACAAAAATATATTCCATTCATTGTTATTAACAACATGAAGTGCATTAAACTTGAACTGAATTGAGATAATAATGATATTATTGTCTTCTGCGTTATAGCTCTGCTGAATCAAATGTGTTCATAATTGATGAATTTTGCACACTGACACTGTTATTGACCTGAATTGAATCAATATTGAACTGAGTCGAGCTGCTTATCGCTGAATTGAACTGGTTTTACACTGAATGAGAGTTCTTGAGCCGAACTGAATAACGACACTATTGTCTTGCTATAGCTGCTTTATGGCAGAATGTAGATTTGCCTCGTTTTTGAAGGTTACGTCATTCTGTTCCTTTCCTGTTCGATTCTGTGAAGCTGCTTTGAAACGATCTCTGTTGTATAAAGCACTATAGAAATACAGGTGACTTAGATTTGACTCAGGTTAATGTGGACATATAATTAGACAGCATTAAATCAATCTTTCATGAAATTATTAAATGTACACTTAGTCTGTAAATATGAAATGTGTCAATGTGTGTAAATGTGTACGCTCTCAGAAATAAAGGTACAAATTGCTGTCACTGGAGCGGTACCTTTTCAAAAGGTACATGTTTGTACCTAAAGGGTCCATTTTGGTACCTTAAAGGTACATATTAGTACTTAAAGTGTACATATTAGAACCTAATAGGTACAAAAGTGTACCTTTTGAAAAGGTACCGCCCCAATGACAGCTTTTGTACCTTTATTTCTGAGAGTGTAAGATCATATTTTGAATTACCTTTTATTTTCATTTTATTCGTTTTTATTTCTATTTACCTTAGAAAGGTTAGTTTAGTTCTATTTACATTATTTCTATTTACCTTAGAATTTTTTTACCTTCACCTTAGTTTGTAAATCTGATATTTATATTTTATTTTATGTCAATTACCAAAAATAAAAATTATTTGTAATAATTTTTGTTAACATTAACAACACTGCAATAAACAGCAGAATGTGACAACACGCCCCGGTTTAATATCGTATTTTGAGTTTGCTATTATTTTTTATATTGTCTGTTTTTTATCATTTTCACTAGTTTTTTTTGTTTGTTTGTTTAATTCTATTCAGCTTTATTTTGTTTTTATTTCAGTTCAAGTTGAAGTTATTCATCTAATATTTGTTTTCTTTAATTTTTTTTTTTTCAATTATAATAGTTTTAGTTAACAATAAAAAGGAGAATCCAGATATTTTATGACAACATGCCCCACTATAAGATCAGTGTGCTTTTTTCTGGAAAATAATCATAGAAAAATGAAACTGCTATTTAATTGCCATGACTTTGACAACTTCTAGTTTCCCCTAATTCTGAAAATATTTCTTTGCTAGTGTTACCACCAATAGCCTAACTGCATTTGTGTTGATAAATGAATAAATCATTAGAAGGTAATAAAATGATGCTTCCTACATCCAGCAGAAAGTCTGCACTGGAAATCTGAACATGATCCAGATCTGAGTAGTCAGTAGTTCTTCCAGGTCTGTGACTCCCTCTGTTGGTGATCTTCAGTACAGACATCTATGCTGTTAATCAACTATGAACTATGAATTTAAATCATGTGTTGTAAAACTGATAACTAAACAAGTGAACAATGAGGATTGTTAAAGAGATTAAAAGACAACACTGATCAAAGACTATATTGGTTCCCCTCAGCATCCTATTTGATCAAAGCAATTAGGTTAATTATCACTAATATATAGGCTACATAAGACCCACTGTTAGTGGGCTTGAAGTGCAGTTATTGAAGTATTAGTTATTGATAAATTACATTTGGAAATCGACATTTCTTTGACTTGTTATTATTTAATTTAACTAAGATATTTTTGCTACATAAAGGTCACATTAAAACTGTTAGAAACAAAGTTAGAAAACAAATGTAACTGACTTAAAATCATTTTGTAGCTGGTGAAAATACTAGTGTTCTAATAATTTTGGCCACCACTGTATAAATATTAAATATTTATTTAAGCGAATTACCTATTCTAAATTAAATGAATAAACGTTAAAAAATTAAGTTCGGTAATTTATTTTCACTCTCATACATTCGTTACAAAAATCAACTATTCATCGTTCTAAAAGCTTATTGGCCAGATCTAGGGGCTCGAACACGTTCCATCCAATCAAAACCGCTGAGCACTGTTGCGTCACATTGCGTCGGTAGGTGACGCAGCGGCGGGTATATATGAGACGGCTCGCCCCGCCCCTTCCCTCCCGATCCCCGGCTGTTAGTGCTGTGAGAGTGCGCGTGTGCTCCGGAGCTTGCCTCGGCACACATTATATAAAAAATAAAAAAATACCAAAAAAATTTAAAAACTTTTAAAAACTCCAAAAAATCATTTTCTTTCTTTTTCTTTCAATTTTTTTTTTTTTTTTTTTTTTTTAAATTAAAAATCGGAGAAGTGGGAGCTGGAGGCCTTGAAACATCTCAACAACCCCGAAAAAATAACGACAGTCTGTGAGCTCGCGAAGGCCTAACGTTAGCGGTTTGCTTGATTCGTTGGTTTGGATTTTTCGCGTTTTAAAATTTCAGTTGCCCTAAATATCCGTCATTTTAAACGAAACGTTTTAATCGTTCAGGCGAAGTAATCTTTTAGTCGACGGTCTTCAACTGTAAAAATTGGCGTGCTGATATTAGCTTGACAGCTAGTTATATTCTGACGTAGTTGAGCTCACGCGCCAGCGCCGCGAAATACCTACAATTCTGCGAGTTCACAGCTGCGAGAGAAGAGAAAATGAACCCCAGCGCTCCTAGTTACCCCATGGCCTCGCTGTATGTTGGAGACCTGCACCAGGACGTGACTGAAGCCATGCTCTACGAGAAGTTTAGCCCAGCCGGTGCCATCCTCTCCATCCGGGTGTGTAGGGACATGATCACGCGCCGGTCGCTGGGCTATGCCTATGTCAACTTCCAGCAGCCTGCAGACGGTAAACGATGGCATTGATGATAAAGACACGTTGAAAATGAAATGTAGCGTGTCAGTGGCGTGCTTATGCGTCTCATCCATATGCAGCACAAGCGTCTGGGTTTGATTATGAATTATAAAGCGTTGAGGATGAGAGCCGCATGCATGGCGCATGGTGTTGCATGACAGCAGTGACTTGCATGCCTGTCATATTTAGGGCGTGGGTGGGCGGAGAGTGTGCTGCACAGATAACCCCTGTCAGGCTTGTCAGGAAAATTCCTTGATCGCATTGATTATGGCTGTTTGTGCTCCCTGCTTTATTGTTAAGCATGCTGTTTTCAATAGGTTTAAACATTATTGTATTGGATTGTATTGGAGGTGTCACGTGCAGCCCCTCTAATTTAGGTCAGACATGTTCAGTGTGCAATCCGAGATTTCTTGTCCCTTTTTTTTTTTTTTTTTTTATGGATTCAGGTTGCATATAATCATTATGTGGAACAAGGGTTCAGAAGTTAATTTGGGATTGGGCAAAAATGCAATTAAAATTCAGGCACCAAGCAATGTCTATGTAATGAATGTATCACTTTTATCCTTGGAGTAGTTAATCTGGTTATTCAGATGGACAATTTTATGATTTACATGAGACACAAATGTGCACTTCATTTTCAGTTAATGTCAGGATCATCTATTGCAAATTTAAGGCAAAATTCATAGATTTGAGCATATACTTCCCTAGTTAACAGTACATGAAGACAAATGTTTTGAATTAAGTTTTCTGAAATGTTTTTTCAACTGAGGTGTTGTCTAATTAAATATGAACTTATTTGTATCTGTATCAGAACACAAGAGTGATTATTGGATTAAGGCAGGTCCAAAATTCATTTAATTTCATTTAGATTTTGTTTAATTTTATTGACATTAGAGTTGAACATTTTTACAGAGGGGATTTTGGAACTTTTCATGACTCCAGAAAATACCATATTTTTATTAAGTTAAATATTATATAAATAAAGTCCATATAAATCTCAAATAGAAAAAAAATATATAGTAAAAAATAGTAAAAAAAAAAAAAACTATTGACGAGAATTTGGATTAGACAATTTTAAAGAAGTAGATTTTTTTATTTTTTTATTTATTTTTTAAGTTTCTCCTGGAATAATTTCCAGAAAAGTTGGGACGTTTTGTAAAATGCAATAAAATCAAGAATCTGTGATTTGTTAATTCTCTAAGTTTTATTTAATTGACAAAAGTGCAAAGAAAAGATTTCCAAAGTTTTCACTGACCAACGTAAATGTGTTTTGTAAATATGAACAAATTTTGATTTTGAAGGCTGTAACACACTCCAAAAAAGTTGGGACAGAGGCAAAATAAAAGTGAAAAAGTTATAGAATATCCACGTTAAACTGTTTTGAAACAGTTCACAGTCAGCAGGTGAATTGGCAATTGGTCAAGGTATCCTGTTTGGATGTAAAGGGAGCATCTCAATCTTTGCAAGCAAAGCTGGATCATGGCTCATCACTTCATGCCAAATTTCACGAGAGAAGTGTCAAACAAATCAAAAATCACATTTCGCAATGCAAAATCGCAAAGAATTTAGGTCTTTCACCAAGTACCATACATAATATTGCTAAAGGATTCGGGGAATCCAGAGAAATCACAGAACATGTAGGGCAAGGCAGGAAATCTCAGGTGAATGTGCATGACCTTTGAGCCCTCAGATGGCGGTGTTACATATAGCCACATGGGCTCAGGAGTACTTCAGAAAACCACTGTTATTTACCACAGTCTGCTGCTGCATCAAGAAATGCAACCTGATTATCTGTTACTCTGGGAGAAAGCTATACATCAATTCTATGCAGCGATGCTGCCAGGTTCTCTGGGCCAGAGCTCATCTCACTGTCTCAAAAAGACAGTGGAAATGTGTGCTGTACTCCGATGAGTCCACGTCAACTTGTTTCCGGGGAAAAATGGATTTCAAGTTCTCAGTCCCAAAGACCAAAGGGACCATCCAGACTTTCATCAGTGACAGATACAAAAGCAAACATCTGTCATGGTATGGGGGTGCAGCACAGCAAACGGCATGGGTGACTGGCATGTGTGCGAAGGTACTATTGATATGGAGGCATATACTGGGATTGTACAGAGATAAACAGTACCCTCCAAAAGTATTGGAACAGTGAAGACAAAATTGCTCTGTTGGCTGTGGAGTCAAGACATTTGCAAATATGATGAAAAGATGAATATGAGACGAAACTACAGAATGTCACATTTTATTATTGGGTGGTTCAACACATGGATGTTTTACCAGCTGAGAAGTTCAGCACTTTTAGAGTTTCATCCCTCTATCTGATGTGAGCATAAGTATTGGGACAGTTGCCTCACAGGTCTTTCTAAGTGATCAGCTGTGTCCTGTTGCATTAATTCTTCAGATATTAAAAGCAGGGAATGTGTCGTATCAGTTATATCCATTACTTCTGCATTCTGAATCTTGCATTCGATGATGACACACACAAACCAGGATGAAGATGAGGGAGCTGACTTTGAGAGAAAAGAAAGCAATTTGGACGCTAAAAGAAAAGAGGAAGTCAGTTAGAGCTCTAGCAAAAACAAAGAACATGGAGAATTCAAGAGTTTGGAAACCACCAGCAACCAACAACTACCTGAACGGCTGAGAAAACAACAGTAGTTGATGACAGACAAATCATAAAAGCTGTGAAAATGAACCCTAAAAGACGTGTCTGTAAAATCACCAACAACGTCCTGAAAGCTGGGGTGATGCTCTGACAATCTACTGTCCTCAGGAGACTTTGACACAGAATTACAGATGCTACACAGCAAGATACAAACCTCTGACCAGCTCCAAAAATAGAAAGGCAAGATTAGAGTTTGCAAAAAAGCACAAAGGTGAGCCAGAAGAGTTTTGGAACTGTGTTTATGGACCGATGAGACAAAGATGAACCTTTATCGAAGTGATGGGAAAGCAAAACTGTGGAGAAAAAAAGGGAACTGCAATGATCCCAAGCATACAGCCTCATCTGTAAAGCATGGTGGAGGTGGTGTCATGGCTGCCTCTGGAACAGGCCTCTCAACTTTACTGATGACTTAATGTATGATGACAGTAGCAGAATGAATTTGGAAGGGTACAAATCCATCTTGCCTACCAATATTCAAGAAAATGCCACCAGATTCATTGGGAAGTGCTTCATGTTGCATCAGGACAATGACCCAAAACACCCTGCCAGTTCAGTCAAGGAGTTTATAAGAGCAAAGAAATGGAAAGTCTTAAATTGCCCAAATCAATCTCCAGATTTAAATCCGATTGAACATGAATTTCAGCAGCTGAAGAGGAGAGTAAAGGCAGAAACTCCCCAAAACAAGCAATAATTGGAATTGACTGCATTAAAGGCTGGGAAAAGCATTTCAAAGGATGAGACCAAGAGTCTGGTGATGTCTTTGGGTCCCAGACTCACTGCTGTGAGTGCGCAAGGGATCTGCAACTAAATAATAGCTTTTAATCTTTTATATCTGCCTTATGTTCAACTGTCCCAATACTTATGCTCACATCAATGAGTGGGATGAACTCTAAAAGTGCTGTTCTTTTTATTTGGTAAAACATGTATGAGTTGAAACGGCTAATAATAAAATGTGACATTCTGTAGTTTTGTCTCATATTCATCTTTTCATCATATTTGCAAATGTCTTGACTCCACAGCCAACAGAACAATTTTGTCTTCACTGTTCCAATACTTTTGGAGGGCACTGTATACTGCCATCAAGATGGTGTCTTTCATGGGAAGTCCATGGTTATTAGATCAAGACAATGCCAGCTCTCATTCTGCATGTGCTAGAACAGCGTGGTTTCGTAGAGACAGAGTGAATGTGTTAGACTGTCCTGCCTGCAGTCCAGATCTGTCTCCAATTGAAAATGTATGACCAGTCATGAAAAGGAGAATCAGAGAACGACGATCACAGACTGCTGACCATCTGTATCAAGCGAGACTGGACAAAAATTTTGCTCCCAAAACTTTAACAGTTAGTATCTTCAATTCCTAAACAATGAAACGTGCCTCTGTCCCAACTTTTTTGGAGTGTGTTGCAGCCATCAAAATCAAAATTTGTCTATATTTACAAAATAAAATTAAGGTGGTCAGCGAAAACATTGGAAATTTTTTCTTTGTACTTTAGTCAATTAAATAAAAGTCAAAGAGAATGAACAGATAACATATTCTTGATGTTATGGCATTTCACAAAACGTCCCAACTTTTCTGGAATTGGGGTTGTATGCAGTTGTTATTGTTCCTATTGCTATTTTAAGTATATTTGTATGTTGATTGTTTATAAGATAAAATTGTTAAATTATTGTAAACAATGTATTGAAATATTGTAATCATAATACTGTTGACTTTGCCATGAATTTAGCCATTGCTGCTGATATGGCGTTAAATCGTAAATAAATAAATAGACACAAATAGATATTGAAATGCATGTTTTATTACACTATGTAGTTTGGAGGTTTTCTTTCTACTAGTCCAAAAGACGTGGATGCAAAATATCCAGAAATATTCAAACTGATAAGTGCGTGAAATAAAAAAGCAATGGTTTTGCCAATAGTGTCTTGCCTTAAGTGCTAATCATTTTAGTGGACTCATAATTGTTTTTGCTTCCAGCTGAACGGGCTTTAGACACGATGAACTTTGACGTCATCAAGGGTAGACCTGTCCGCATCATGTGGTCTCAGCGCGACCCCTCTCTGAGGAAGAGCGGCGTTGGAAACATCTTCATCAAGAACCTGGATAAGTCTATTGATAATAAAGCCCTATATGACACCTTTTCTGCATTTGGCAACATCCTGTCCTGCAAGGTAAGGCACATACACGCTTTTGAGTGTGCTTTGTAGTGATTTGATGATTGCGTGTTGTATTTTTTTTTTTGTGCACGAGTGCTTCTTTTGGTCAGTGTGTGCATGATTTTATGCCTGATATCCTTTCTTAAGGTGGTTTGTGACGAGAATGGCTCAAAGGGCTACGGCTTTGTGCACTTTGAGACCCAGGAGGCCGCTGAAAGAGCCATTGAGAAAATGAACGGCATGTTGCTGAATGACAGAAAAGTGTAAGTGAGATTTTTAGCATTGTCCCAAACCTGAGCATTAGGATAAAGGAAAATTGCTAAAAGAACTTGCCAGCTAACATGAGGAGTGGCTTTATTGACTAACAGACTTGATTTGGAATTGAAGTGTGTGGAAAGGTTGGACTAAGTGACATTAAAGAGTTTTTTCTAAAATATTGTAACATAAAATTTAGGGCTGGGTAAAAAATATCGATATCTCGATATTAATCGATTCTTAAATCCCAAGAACCTGTTTTCAGTTAATGGACGGAACATTGAAGGGCACTTCCCATCCAATTTACCGCAATAAGCATTGTGCTTTGGTACTTTTAATATGAAACAAAGTCTCAGATTTCAAACTCTGTCCATTGTATTGCAGTATTCAAACAATAAATGCCGTTTTGGCGCTGTTTAATGTGGAGTGACAGATCGCTGGAGCGCCTCAGTTCAACGCATGTGAACTGATCATCTCCTCCACATTAATACCAGTTTCAGCACGAAATAAACATGACTAAACATCCGAAGGTAAGTTAAAAGAAAGAGTACAACTTTACAGTCCGTATCCTGTCTCATGTTTCAGCCACGCAAAGACGTCAATATAACAGCTTGTAAACAATGTCATGTAACGTCACATTTACCTCAGAAAAACATACTTGGTGACCATAAACTGTAGAGAGGGGCATTTTGCTAAATATATGCACAATATAACACATTCATTATAAATGTTACTGTTCTTCAATGTTTAATTTATGCTTGAATAAATCCATCAAGTTTTTATGACAGCCACCATTATGGGTTTTTTTTTTTTTACTAATTGAAGTAGAAATATTATGTAATTGTAACTTTATTACCGTATTTTAAAAACTTCATAAAGTGTAATTTTAACAAATCAGTCAATTTTAACCTTCAATATTATAGTAATGTAGTACCAACTGACTCTCATGTATATTTTACAGCATTAGTTGAAAGATTTTTTATTTCATTGAGAAAATTTGGCATGTACTGTACCTGATATATTTCCAAAATAATCGATATTGAATCGAATCGAATCGTTAAATTTGTGTCAAAACCCAGCCCTAATAAAATTTAAAGGTATAGTTCAACCAAAAATGACTGATGGCATTTGTTTTTTTGTTTTTTTTTTGTAGCAAATTTTCATTTTTGGGTGAACTGTTCCTTAAACATTCTGAAAAACATTTTGCTGTCCATTTTTATATTACCTAATATACGTTTGTGTAAAGATTGCATGCAAGTATTAAAATGCAGTAAAAACAGTAATATTGTGAAATATTATTGCATTTTAAAATCAGTTTTCTATTTAAATATATTTTTAAATGTGATTTATTACTGCATTGCAAAGCTGAATTTTCAGCATCATTACTCCAGTCTTCAGTGTTACATGATCCTTCAGAAATCATTCTAATATTCTAATCAAGGAAAAAAATATTCTGCTTCATATTTTTGTGGAAACCATAAATCATGATACATTTTTTGATGAATTCATAAAAAAACAAGGATTTCAAAAGACGAATATTTATTTGAAATAAAAGTCTTTTGAAACATTATTGTCTTTACTGTCATATTCGAACAATTTAATATGACCATGCTGAATAAAGTATTTCTTTCAAAAATCTTACCTAGACTTTTCAATGGTAGTGTATATACTAAACAAACCTGGTTTATACAAGTTAAATAATTCTTCATTTCAAATAAAAAAATATATATTTTTGGCTTGGTTTGGCTTTGGTTGTATTAATGACTAATTACAGAGATATATAGTATATTGTTGAAAAATCCTAAATGTCTTGATCAAATGTAAGCTACGTCAACCAGCCTCTAGAAATAACTGCTTTGAGATCCACTAGATCCTCCTATTAAATGCTCCTAATTTCTATCAGGTTTGTAGGGCGCTTCAAATCTCGCAAGGAGAGGGAGGCTGAGCTCGGCGCAAGAGCCAAAGAATTTACAAATGTGTACATCAAAAACTTTGGGGAAGACATGGATGATGAAAAACTCAAGGACATCTTCAGCAAATATGGTAAGTTCTTTGTAGTACTGCAATTTATACACTCTTATTCTCTATTGACTTACACATTACCAAAACCTTTTCCTCATTTAATAAGGTTCTGCCATGAGCATCCGTGTCATGACTGATGAACATGGAAAGTCCAGAGGCTTTGGATTTGTGAGTTTTGAGAGGCACGAAGACGCCCAAAGGGTCAGTTCAACTTAATGTAGTCAAAATAACGTAATTGTCTTCCAATAACCATAGGATGCACACGTACAACACAATAGTTCTGCTCTCTTCTGACAGGCTGTGGATGAGATGAACGGCAAAGAAATGAACGGGAAGCTTATCTATGTGGGTCGTGCTCAGAAGAAAGTGGAGCGGCAAACTGAGCTCAAGCGCAAATTTGAGCAGATGAAGCAGGACCGCATGACTCGCTACCAGGTCAGTGAGGGTTAACTCTGACCTCTGCAGCCTTGTCAAATTCGGTGTTTCCTCCTCAGTGGACCACACTGGCCAAAATGGCTGCAACAGTGAAATTGTAGCCCATGGGCCTCACGTTCCTGTATAGTGGATATTGGGGATAGAAGGGCTATGTACAATGTTACTTATTCAAGGACATGAGTTAGACTGTGTAACTGCTTTTGGATCTTTCATTTAATTAAAGTGTGTTGTAAGTGCCTTCACAGATGCAGTTCTTCACAGCCGTTTGCTGTCTTTACAGGGTGTCAATCTTTACGTGAAGAACTTGGATGATGGTATTGATGACGAGCGTCTTCGTAAAGAGTTCTCTCCCTTCGGTACAATCACCAGTGCCAAGGTACGATTGTGAATCCGTCTGACCAAGTTATTTCTACACATTCTAGACATTTTCTATAAGAACTAAATGTACACAGTGATGGCCCTATTAAAATTCATTGGATTTAAAAATTGATTGATTTACTTTCATACACTTTCTTGGTCTAATTGTGTACAATTTATCAGTGCATCTTACTGCAGCGCAGAAATGTTTTTAGTTACTGCATTAAAGCCTGAAAATACCATTGTTCAAATACTTGTCTTCAAAAAACAATGCTGCAGCCAGTTATTCTACTTTGAAATGTGTGTTCCTGTCTGTTTTGTTTTTGGTCTGTGTGACTCCGCCCACTGCCAATTTATCCAATATTTTGACAGCCAGGGTTGCCAGTTGGCGGAAAACGCGGTGTATATCAGCCACGAAAGCCAGCAAACAAACTTGGTCAGAGATCACAGATTCTACCCAACTTAAGAAGTCTCGGCATCCATCTAAAAAGATCTAAGACCAGAGGCTTATTAAAACATGGATAAATCATTTCATCAACCTTACATTGTCAATTGCGCTCGTTAGCCTTAAAGTCTTGCCGATTGTCAATGCTGTAATTTTCCATTCTGTTATAAAGATGCCCAGTTTCCACCATCCAGAGGAATAAAATGAATTTGTTTCCCTTGATGTAATATCTCTGCAAATGCCATTTCATGTTTATTTTGTTGCATGTTGGCTTTTAGACAAAAATTGAAGTCTTCCCCCTCTTCTGTCACAGGTCATGATGGACGGTGGTCGCAGTAAAGGCTTTGGATTTGTCTGTTTCTCTTCCCCTGAGGAAGCCACTAAAGCGGTGACTGAGATGAATGGCCGTATTGTGGCCACTAAGCCATTGTATGTGGCTCTTGCTCAGCGCAAAGAGGAACGGCAGGCCCATCTCACCAACCAGTACATGCAGAGGATGGCCAGTGTCCGTGCAGTGCCAAACCCCGTTATCAACCCCTACCAACCTGCACCTCCGTCAGGATACTTCATGGCTGCCATTCCACAGGTGGGTTGGTTGTCATATTGCTTAGATTAACATTACTGCTGAATTTTTTTTTTTTCCCCTAATGATTTCCTTGCATCACAGGCCCAGAACAGAGCTGCGTATTACCCTACCAGTCAGCTCACCCAGCTCAGACCCAGTCCCCGCTGGACCGCACAAGGCGTCCGGCCTCAGCGTAAGTCAACTTTGAATCCCAGAAACCTGCTTTATTAAATGAATCCAATACTACTGATTCATACTAATAAAGACATTGAACCTTTCCTACAGACTTCCAGAACATGCCAGGCACAATGCGCCCATCTGCCCCCAGACCTCAGACCTTCAGCACCATGCGTCCTGCATCTCAGGTGCCTCGCATGATGTCCACTCAGCGTGTTGGTGAGTAGTTTCAGCCTTTACATGCACCACAGCACCATGAAGTTTTGGTGACATAGAATATTCAGTAGGGCTGGGAAAATAAATCGATGCATCGAGAAATGATTCAGCATCGATTCTGAGATTTTCCTAATGCATCGCGATTCTTTCTTGAGTCGATTAGTTTTGAACGGCAGATGGCACTGCGTGCTTTAGAAGCAGCCGTACTTTGCTTGGTTCCATATCCTTTTAGAACCTAAAATAATCATTCATAAAATTTGAAAAGGTTGAAACGAATTACAAGGGTGTTCACAATGGGCCGTTTACATTAATCTCGTGTCATAAAAGCATTCTGAGCTGAGGTGAAATTACTGAGCCGAACGCACAAGCATTTGAGTGTGCGGATAAAAACTAGATTAGAGCGCCATCTGCTGTTAAAATCTAAGCTCAGAATCGATTTATCGTCACAGACCTAATATTCAGTGATTTTCATACTTGATTTCATTTGCCTTTTACGTTTCTTAAAGTTAATGTCGTTAGTAAGGCTAAATTTTTTTTTAATTTCGAATATTCGTGGAATTAAAAAATCCACAACGTTTTGCATTCGAATTTTTGGGGTGCGTCAGGCAGCCTTATCTGGCGCTTGAGATGCGATAAAGATGTAGGTAGGTATCATTGCATTATTTTTTTTTGCCTATCCAGTTGAACCCACTGGATACGTTGTTCATTTAAAATACTGCGGAAAAAGAGAACATCAATGCGGAGATTATGTTGTTTATGTCAAAACTGGAACCAAGCCATTCACACAGAACACATAATTATCGCATTTTCAAGAGGGACATCTATCACCGCTGCACTCGCATCTCGCAAAAGAGAGTCGGATATTTAGAAAGCCATTTAAAATTATTGTAAGGTCAACTTTGAAAAAACATGTCTCAAAACTTTATGGCGGGACGGGTCTCTCCCCATTCCACTGCATCATGTTTTTAAATGAAACAAAGTAACGTTACTCTTTGTGATGGGTTTTCCGTGCTTTGTATTAAACTTGTATACATGATGCTGTTTTGTTTCTAATTGTTTAATCAACTTAATTATATAAGGTTAAACATTTTAAACATTATGCACATTTTTCAAAGATAGTCGTGTTATTTTACGCTTTGAAGAACTGTGGATTAGTAATATTTTGCTCGATGCACCCTCTTGTGGCCTCAGGAGAGAAGCCAAAAGCTTTTTTCCCTCTAACTGAAATTATGCCTTTTAAATTCGAATATAATTCGAATTTTGATAACATTTAAGTACAAAATTCGAATTTAGTTTTTCAGCCATTTTGACAGCCCTAGTCGTTAGTCTGGTTCGGAGGTGCTCACTCCTGGAAATCTGCTGTCCTGCAGAGTTTATATTAACCCTAATCAAACATGTCTGAACCAAACAAAGAAGGGTTTCAGGTTTCAAGTAAGAAAAACAATAATAAAAATGTAAAAAATCACTTCAGTGTGTTCATTACAAATAAATGATGAAAACTACAAAACCAGTTCAATCAAGTGCAGCGAGTGATTACCTCTTTTCTTTTATCATTTTATTAGGCCTGACATTAATGTGACCGACAGCCTATATTAAGACATAGTGTAATGCACAGATCTAATATAATGTTAAACATCTGATGTTTTCCCCCAACAGTTCCCCAAACGTTCACTTAAGACGTAAGAGATTATGTTTGCATGAATACTTAAATACATTTAGCCTACTTTAATTCTGTGTATATGTACTAATAGGTACTCCTCTCAGAAAGCATACAAATAAAGATACTCTTAGATGTTTAATTACTATTTAGAGCATCGCGATCACTAGACGAGGGCTTAATGAACTCATTTTTGTGAAAACATTAAAGTTGACGTCACTTTTTTAAAAATTATTATTATTCTTTTCTTTCTTTTTTTGCCTGCAGCTCAAAATTAGCCCGTGCGCTTCCGACTCATTTTGCCAGCACGGGTCATATATGTACAAGATCTAAATGATAGTTTTTAGTGCAGGAGCCAAACTTTTGTCTATTAAAAACAAAATACAAATTTATTCAGGTTGATTTGATGCAAAGGAGGCTTTACAGATTACATGTAGAACAAAATAAAGTGAGGACTTCAGATGACCGGGTCTGAACGGTCCCCAGAATGCAAGAATATTATGCAAATTTTGAATGCATAATGAGGGTTTAATAATTTCATTGTGTGTGCAACATTACTTGTAACAGATGAATGTGATCTTACATGCCCATTATTAATACTGAGTTGTGCTTCTCTCTCTCAGCTGCTCAGACTATGGGTCCACGACCCAGCACTGCAGCGGCTGCAGCTTCCGCTCCTCCAGTGCGCGGAGTGCCGCAGTACAAATACGCCCCCAGTGTCCGCAGCCCCCAGCAGCACATGAACACACAGCCTCAGGTGACCATGCAGCAGGTAAGACTGCGCTCCACCTTTATCCCATCGCGCCTGAAAGATGTGCTTTTGAGTTTACTGTACTCTGTGCTGGGGAGCAACTAGTTACATGTAACATTTACGTAATTTAATTACAAACCGTAATCTGTTACAGTTACTATGAAAAAATGTATAATTAAATTACAGTTACTTAAGAAAATTTTAGTGATTACAAAGGGGGTTACATCGGAATATTTATTTACACACGTACAGATTTGATTGATTTATTTCCCAAATTGCATTAACTGCTCTAAAATGTGAGACACCTATGTTTTATAGGTGTTTTATATCCTATTTGGGTTTATGTGCATGCTTTATTTTTTAATATTGAAGGCCATTGCACAAATCCGAGTCGCACATTGAAAAATAAATACGACCTCATGCTGTGCCAATCACGTTTACACACTGCCTCTGAAACTTTCGTCCGTCATAAAAAAATTTGGATAGAGTTAGAATTAAATTTTTCACATCCGTAGCAAGCATTTTGAGAGGTGTTTTGACAATTCAGAGCCACTGTACAAGCGAACGCCAAAATCCAGAATGGCGATTGTCAAATTCATCCACTTCGTCTCGCAGCACAAAGCACTGTATATACATCCTTGCACACTGAGTTCACAGAAATCAGTGGTGGTCTTTTTAATATGTGGCTCAAACTGAGCTACTGACATCCTGAAGTAAACTTTGAATCGCCGGGATAATCCCGCTACTCCTTAATAAGGAGGGGGAATCTCAGGATTGGATGGACCCAATATTTCCTTTCTTTTTAAGAAGCGAGAGGGCAACAAAATCATCCTCGCTGCTTGAAGACTCCATGTAGTGCTGTTTTTTGCAAAGGATTAATTAATACGCATCGGACTCAGTGTGCAAGGTTTCTGTACGTGACGAATTTTTAGTATAACGAATACGAAAAAACACTTACGAAAAGTCCGGACTCTGTGTGCAATGACCTTTACTGTTAGATGCCAGTGTTTCCTGTCATAGCTATGCAAAGATTTGTTTTTAAAAACAGTATAATAGCTCTTAAACCATATCTTATGATTTTAAATCTGTATTTAACCTTAAAAGGTCAAAAAAGTAAAAAGCAGTGCTAAAGTCTGATTTTGTGGTGGCTGTGCTTTTAAAATGTAATTTTTTTAACCTTCTACTGGAAGGTTAACCCTGCCTGCTTTAAATGTTTCAAAATGATTAACAATTTGTTAGAAATTTTGAAAAGTAATCAAATGTAATCAGTTACATTACTTTAATAAAGTAATTGAAATAGTTACAGCACTTATTACATTTTTTAATAGGGTAACTTGTAATCTGTAATCTATTACATTTCCAAAGTAACCCTCCCAACGCTGACTGTACTCATTTACTCTGTTTACAGCCTGCTGTGCACGTGCAAGGACAGGAACCGCTCACGGCCTCCATGCTCGCCGCTGCCCCGCCACAGGAACAGAAGCAGATGCTGGGTAAAGAGTGCTGCTTTTCACTGCATGTTCCTCTCACCACCTGACGAAATGAGGCTAATGTTTCATTTTCCTCTCACAGGTGAACGTCTCTTCCCACTTATCCAGAATATGCATCCCAGCCTGGCTGGCAAGATCACCGGTATGCTGCTGGAAATCGACAACTCGGAGCTCCTCCACATGCTGGAGTCTCCAGAGTCTCTGCGCTCCAAGGTTGGACTCGTTGCTGAATGCTGTTTTTGTGAACCGTGTGGAATGAAGCATTGGAAGAGGTTTTGTCGACATGTTTTAATGTTTTGTCGACTGTGTGACAGGTCGATGAGGCAGTGGCCGTACTCCAGGCTCACCAGGCTAAAGAAGCCGCTCAGAAAACCGTGACCAATTCTACTGGCGTGCCAAACGTCTAAGCCAAGGTAACGTGTTCCTTTACGTGTTTTTCTCTGCTCGCGTCAAATGTTGTGTATTGTGTTGGGAACTGCGAGGTCACAATGTCTGTGTTTTACAGGGGGACACGTCCTTGAATCTCCACAGAGAGGAAAAAGTAAACAGAGAAAAAAACAGAAAACATCGCAAAACATGGAAAACGATATTTAAAAAAGAAACTTGAAAGAGCCAGGTCTAGAGACAAGCATTCTAGGCCTAGTTAAGGTATATTAAAAAAGGAACAAAAAAAGGAAAAAGACAAAAATAATGTTGGAGGTTTAAAAAAAAAAAAAACCCACAGCATAGGGAATAAACAGCCGTAAAGCATTCCTGCCTTGTTTTATTGCTTTTAAAGCCTGGCTATGTCATGTTCTCAGTAGGAGAACTGACTGAACCAGCAATGTGAAGTTATCTTAAATTCAAAATATGCTTGCTCAAATAAAGTTCATTAAAAATGTGCGAGTGTCTTTATTTCAGATCTCTCTCAGGGGGATTTGGGATGCTAATGGTGTTGTATTTTACGTTCATGTCCTTCGACTAGATTCAGTCTTGTAACACTGCACTTTTACAGGCTGTGTGTGATTATTGGGAAGAGCAACGGTTAGGAATGTTGGAATGAAAGGGGAAGATGTGAGCGCCAGAAAGGGAGTGTAACTGCACAAAAAAGGAGAACAAAAACTGCATGGCTGACAAGTAAACTAATGTGAGCAAAGGTCTGAAAAGCTGCCTTTTTATTATTATTGGGATGTTTATAAAGAAATGGGATGTTGGGATTGTTTTAAGAAGCGGAACCCTATTGTTCTACAGTTCTGTTGTAAAGAATAAAGGCAGGACTTGAAGAAATTGTGATGGGACAGCAGGACAATCCTGGTAAAACTTATTTGCTAACCATCTTTTTATTTTATTTTTTGGGAGCCCTTTTGAAGTTGTTGAGTGCTATGGTTTTCCAATAAGTAGGGTAACAGAAGCAATGTAATTGCTCGGCTGTAAAGCCCCTCCTGAGCTCATGTCTTACTGTTGAATTTATTTTTAGACATTTTCATTCCACAGGAAGTGTTTCTAAATTCTCTCAAAGTTACTGTATGCCTGAACATCATTAATTTCAAAAGTAGGTCGCTGAGATGCTTTTTCTATCTGGCGAGTTGTTTACATAGTTTAGAAGTGTAGGTAATCATCAGGTTGGTTAGCAAGGACATGGACATACTACGAAAATGCCTTCACCTTATATGGGTGATCTTTTAAAGAAGACAGCTTCACTGTGCTGGAGAATTCTGATTTTAAATCGCACTCAATATGTTTCTGCATCTACTTTTATGAATTGAATTGCAGTCTCCTCCTACATGGAGTAATTAGGGAAAAATTAAGGTCCCATTTGTTAATGCATTACCTAACGTTAACCAACGGGCATTACATTTGTTATAGTATTTATTCAACTTTGTTCATTTTAGTTAAGGAAAATATAACTATTCATTGTTAGCTCAGGTCCATTAAATATTAACAGATACAACTTTTAAATTGTAATATATTAGTCAGTGCTGAAGCTAACATTAAGTATTTATAAAGTATAGAAGTATTTATAAAGTAATAAAGTGTTTTTCATTTTTAGGTTATGTTGTCTAATGTAGTAAACTCATGTAAACATATGGAACCTTATTGAAAACTGCTATGTTAAAATTATTGTATGTTCTCCGGTCTCATGTGAAGGGCAGGCACATTTACTCAACCTCAGACTCTTAAAGGACAAGTTGGGCAAGCTTTGATGCTTTATCAGGATTCACTTTGCTAGATGTGACCTGTTTCAAAATGAGCAAGTGTTCAGTTCTGCAGTGTGTCGAGAGTGTTACGTGAACACTTTCTAGTGTACACTGGTGTTCAGACCTTGCGTGTCATGCTTTTACTCGAAATAGTTTGAAAGTTTTACACTTTCAAAGACAGGGACTTCACACTAAGTGATACCCACATCAGTTTTGTCTGATTATTTGGATTGTCATATTTTAAAATGCAAAATCACTAAAGGTTTCTATATTCAACATGATAACTGGACACCTCTTACTGAACTAAACAATGCAGCCTATTTGAAATGTTAGCTGTTGTGTAAAGTTTTATTTAAAATAGGAGGTCAACAGTGTGTAATATGCAGTATGCAGTACACTAGTACTCCACTGGGAGGATAGCTGATGTCTCTGTTGACTTATTGCGAGTAACAAACACAGAGTCATTCGGTCTCCTCTGATAAAGAGTTTCTCCCAGCTGGGACATTTAATGGCCTGTCCGTCATTGATCTCAGGGGTTCTCTCTTTCTCATAACTCGTGTCAGGATACATGGATGTGGGCTGTGATCCTCACAGGTGTATGAGTGATGACAAATACTGAGTTACAGCAAGAGCTTTCAAAACTCAGTGCTGGTGTTTAGTGGTCTAGACTGTGAAATTACAGGGTTTGGATGAATTGATTGCTGCTGAAACAGCTCGAGATCGTTCTGTGGTGCATTACCTTCAGCAGGAGTGCTTTTAGTTCAAATAATAATAATAATTTACTGACCCTCAGGTGGTTGTTCCAAAACTGTATGACTTTCATCTGCGGAACATAAAATATGATATTTTGAGAAACGTCTCAGTGTTTTCTGTCCATCTAATGGAAGTCAATGAAAACCAAAACTCTGTTCCACAGACAAAAAAGTAGGTCACATTTGGAACGATGAGTAAATGATGACCATATGTTCATTTTTTGGGGTGAACTATCCCTTTTCTCTTTATGGGAACAGTATAATAATCAATTTTCCACTTAAATATTGTTCCTGGCACATAGCAATAATATTTGCTAGAGAGGACAGTTGTTGCTGATATTCAACCCTGTTAGTCTTCAACATTGCTGGGTAGTAACTGATTACATGTAATCTGGATTACATAGTCAGATTATGATCAATAACCTTTTTTTTTTATTTTACATTAC
The DNA here is from genome assembly GCF_012432095.1 of Onychostoma macrolepis. NCBI lineage: Eukaryota > Metazoa > Chordata > Actinopteri > Cypriniformes > Cyprinidae > Onychostoma > Onychostoma macrolepis. The sequence continues at coordinate 5,934,451 of NC_081173.1, forward strand.
TGCATCAAAATAAGTTGAGCAATTTCATCTCTTATATATTATACTTAAAAATTTAAGGCAGCGACTGAATTTAAGATGTTGAGATGAATTGTTGTTTATTGTTTTGTTGAATTAGTTAAGTAGTTAAATTTGTGTAATTTGACATTTTTATGATTTAATTATTAGCTTTTCGTGGTATAATGTCATGTTTAATACACTTCACGATGTTGATAAAGAACAGAATATATGACCTTTGTTCATCTTCAGAACACAAATTAAGATATTTTTGATGAAATCCGAGAGCTTTCTGACCTTGCATAGACATCAAGGATACTACCACATTCAAGGCCCAGAAAGGTAGTAAGGACATCATTAAAATAATCCATGTGACATCAGTGGTTCAAGCGTAATTTTATGAAGCTACGAGAATACTTTTTGTATGCAAAGAGAACAAAAATAACGACTTTATTCAACAGTTCTCCTCTGCAGCACCCTGGCACCATTATGGAGAGTATCACGATGCATGCCTTGAACGTGGTTGTACCCTATGCAGGGTCAGAAAGCTCTCGGATTTCATCAAAAATATCTTAATTTGTGTTTCGAAGATGAACAAAGGTCTTACAGGTTTGGAATGACATGAGGGTGAGTAATTAATGACAGAATTTTCATTTTTGGGTGAACTATCCCTTTAAGGTTTGGATTCTGATGGTTGTTAGGGTGTTCTGGCGTTTGCTTAGTAGTTGCATTCAGTCACTGGTTTGTCTCCATAAGTCTGAGCCCAACAGCGCATGTCTGTATCTACCTGGCCACAACTGCTTGCTCACGCTTGAGTGCTTGCGCCCTTAACGACTCTCCCAGGGCCAGCCATTACAATTACTTACTGATTTCCCTCCCAGCCAGGTGAGCATAACATGTTGTCTCAACAGCTGTTCCGTGAAACGCCTCGGGCATCTGAATGTTCTAGTATCTCAGCTGCTGGAGTGTGGCGCGAGTGGCACAAAGGTCACGGGTTTGTTCCCCAGGAAACACTGATATAATCTGAGCGCTGAATGCACTGTACATCCCTAG